>NW_022204860.1:0-37073 GCF_008831285.2 Nymphaea colorata | reverse complement strand
ACAACTAATGTGGTGAATGTGCTTAAAGATGCATGTTGAATGATTTAGTGGAATGAAATTACAGGCTTGTATGAACATAAATGACATTTAAGTTATTTACTTGCTGTATTTCAGTTAATATAACGTGTTTCGCTTGTTATTACATCTATAACGAATGATTTCAATGGTTCAAACTAAAAGTTTGTACGAAAAAATGAGATTCACGTCATTCGTTTGATCGCTTATCATTAGCCTAATGCGTTTCACTTGTTATTACATGTACAATGATTGATTTTGTTGATTGAAATCACAAGTTCAAATGGATGCAAGTGGGATCTACGCATTAGTTTGATCTCTTGTAGTCAATCCAATGAGTTGAACTTGTAGTTACATCAATAGTAAGGATCTAATGAATTGAAATCACAAGTTTGTATCAATACGAGTGGGATTTAAGCGATTCATCTGAGCACGCATATTTCATTGAATGTGATTAACATGTTGCTACATCCACGTTGAAAGATTTAGTGGATTTAAATCACAAGTTTGCATGAAAATGAACAAAATTCAAGTGGTTCATTTGCTCTTTTATAGTTAATCTAATGTGTTTCACTTGTTATTACATGTATAAGTAACGATTTAAATGATTGAAATCACCAATTCATATGGACACAAATCTGATGTATAGATTAGTTTGATGCTTGTAGTTAGTCCAATAAGTAGAATTTTTGTTTCATTGAATTAAGTAAAAGGGGTCAAACAAAAGCATAGATCCCACTTGTATCCATATGAACTTGTGATTTCAATCATTTAAATCGTTCATTACACATGTAATAACAAGTGAAACACATTAGATTAAATATAGGGGAGCAAATTAACGACTTGAATCTTATTCATTCTCATACAAACTTGTGATTTCGATCAACTAAATCATTCAAAATGGATGTACTAACAAGTTAAAAACATTCAATTAAATATGTGTGATCAAATGAATCGCTTAAATCCCACTCGTGTTTATACGAACAACTGATTTCAATCGCTTATATCGCGTACTATAAATGTAACGACAAGTTGAATTACTAGGGATGAAACTAATGCATAGATTCCATTTTAACTGTATGAACTGGTGATTTAAATCGTTCTTTATAGAAGTAATAAACAGTGAAACACATTAGGTTAACTATAAGGGATCAATTGAATGACTTGAATCACAAACTAATGCGTGAATGTGCTTAAAGATGCATGTTGAATGATTTAGTGGAATGAAATTACAGGCTTGTATGAACATAAATGACATTTAAGTTATTTACTTGCTGTATTTCAGTTAATATAACGTGTTTCGCTTGTTATTACATCTATAACGAATGATTTCAATGGTTCAAACTAAAAGTTTGTACGAAAAAATGAGATTCACGTCATTCGTTTGATCGCTTATCATTAGCCTAATGCGTTTCACTTGTTATTACATGTACAATGATTGATTTTGTTGATTGAAATCACAAGTTCAAATGGATGCAAGTGGGATCTACGCATTAGTTTGATCTCTTGTAGTCAATCCAATGAGTTGAACTTGTAGTTACATCAATAGTAAGGATCTAATGAATTGAAATCACAAGTTTGTATCAATACGAGTGGGATTTAAGCGATTCATCTGAGCACGCATATTTCATTGAATGTGATTAACATGTTGCTACATCCACGTTGAAAGATTTAGTGGATTTAAATCACAAGTTTGCATGAAAATGAACAAAATTCAAGTGGTTCATTTGCTCTTTTATAGTTAATCTAATGTGTTTCACTTGTTATTACATGTATAAGTAACGATTTAAATGATTGAAATCACCAATTCATATGGACACAAATCTGATGTATAGATTAGTTTGATGCTTGTAGTTAGTCCAATAAGTAGAATTTTTGTTTCATTGAATTAAGTAAAAGGGGTCAAACAAAAGCATAGATCCCACTTGTATCCATATGAACTTGTGATTTCAATCATTTAAATCGTTCATTACACATGTAATAACAAGTGAAACACATTAGATTAAATATAGGGGAGCAAATTAACGACTTGAATCTTATTCATTCTCATACAAACTTGTGATTTCGATCAACTAAATCATTCAAAATGGATGTACTAACAAGTTAAAAACATTCAATTAAATATGTGTGATCAAATGAATCGCTTAAATCCCACTCGTGTTTATACGAACAACTGATTTCAATCGCTTATATCGCGTACTATAAATGTAACGACAAGTTGAATTACTAGGGATGAAACTAATGCATAGATTCCATTTTTTAACTGGTGATTTAAATCGTTCTTTATAGAAGTAATAAACAGTGAAACACATTAGGTTAACTATAAGGGATCAATTGAATGACTTGAATCACAAACTAATGCGTGAATGTGCTTAAAGATGCATGTTGAATGATTTAGTGGAATGAAATTACAGGCTTGTATGAACATAAATGACATTTAAGTTATTTACTTGCTGTATTTCAGTTAATATAACGTGTTTCGCTTGTTATTACATCTATAACGAATGATTTCAATGGTTCAAACTAAAAGTTTGTACGAAAAAATGAGATTCACGTCATTCGTTTGATCGCTTATCATTAGCCTAATGCGTTTCACTTGTTATTACATGTACAATGATTGATTTTGTTGATTGAAATCACAAGTTCAAATGGATGCAAGTGGGATCTACGCATTAGTTTGATCTCTTGTAGTCAATCCAATGAGTTGAACTTGTAGTTACATCAATAGTAAGGATCTAATGAATTGAAATCACAAGTTTGTATCAATACGAGTGGGATTTAAGCGATTCATCTGAGCACGCATATTTCATTGAATGTGATTAACATGTTGCTACATCCACGTTGAAAGATTTAGTGGATTTAAATCACAAGTTTGCATGAAAATGAACAAAATTCAAGTGGTTCATTTGCTCTTTTATAGTTAATCTAATGTGTTTCACTTGTTATTACATGTATAAGTAACGATTTAAATGATTGAAATCACCAATTCATATGGACACAAATCTGATGTATAGATTAGTTTGATGCTTGTAGTTAGTCCAATAAGTAGAATTTTTGTTTCATTGAATTAAGTAAAAGGGGTCAAACAAAAGCATAGATCCCACTTGTATCCATATGAACTTGTGATTTCAATCATTTAAATCGTTCATTACACATGTAATAACAAGTGAAACACATTAGATTAAATATAGGGGAGCAAATTAACGACTTGAATCTTATTCATTCTCATACAAACTTGTGATTTCGATCAACTAAATCATTCAAAATGGATGTACTAACAAGTTAAAAACATTCAATTAAATATGTGTGATCAAATGAATCGCTTAAATCCCACTCGTGTTTATACGAACAACTGATTTCAATCGCTTATATCGCGTACTATAAATGTAACGACAAGTTGAATTACTAGGGATGAAACTAATGCATAGATTCCATTTTAACTGTATGAACTGGTGATTTAAATCGTTCTTTATAGAAGTAATAAACAGTGAAACACATTAGGTTAACTATAAGGGATCAATTGAATGACTTGAATCACAAACTAATGCGTGAATGTGCTTAAAGATGCATGTTGAATGATTTAGTGGAATGAAATTACAGGCTTGTATGAACATAAATGACATTTAAGTTATTTACTTGCTGTATTTCAGTTAATATAACGTGTTTCGCTTGTTATTACATCTATAACGAATGATTTCAATGGTTCAAACTAAAAGTTTGTACGAAAAAATGAGATTCACGTCATTCGTTTGATCGCTTATCATTAGCCTAATGCGTTTCACTTGTTATTACATGTACAATGATTGATTTTGTTGATTGAAATCACAAGTTCAAATGGATGCAAGTGGGATCTACGCATTAGTTTGATCTCTTGTAGTCAATCCAATGAGTTGAACTTGTAGTTACATCAATAGTAAGGATCTAATGAATTGAAATCACAAGTTTGTATCAATACGAGTGGGATTTAAGCGATTCATCTGAGCACGCATATTTCATTGAATGTGATTAACATGTTGCTACATCCACGTTGAAAGATTTAGTGGATTTAAATCACAAGTTTGCATGAAAATGAACAAAATTCAAGTGGTTCATTTGCTCTTTTATAGTTAATCTAATGTGTTTCACTTGTTATTACATGTATAAGTAACGATTTAAATGATTGAAATCACCAATTCATATGGACACAAATCTGATGTATAGATTAGTTTGATGCTTGTAGTTAGTCCAATAAGTAGAATTTTTGTTTCATTGAATTAAGTAAAAGGGGTCAAACAAAAGCATAGATCCCACTTGTATCCATATGAACTTGTGATTTCAATCATTTAAATCGTTCATTACACATGTAATAACAAGTGAAACACATTAGATTAAATATAGGGGAGCAAATTAACGACTTGAATCTTATCATTCTCATACAAACTTGTGATTTCGATCAACTAAATCATTCAAAATGGATGTACTAACAAGTTAAAAACATTCAATTAAATATGTGTGATCAAATGAATCGCTTAAATCCCACTCGTGTTTATACGAACAACTGATTTCAATCGCTTATATCGCGTACTATAAATGTAACGACAAGTTGAATTACTAGGGATGAAACTAATGCATAGATTCCATTTTAACTTATAACTGGTGATTTAAATCGTTCTTTATAGAAGTAATAAACAGTGAAACACATTAGGTTAACTATAAGGGATCAATTGAATGACTTGAATCACAAACTAATGCGTGAATGTGCTTAAAGATGCATGTTGAATGATTTAGTGGAATGAAATTACAGGCTTGTATGAACATAAATGACATTTAAGTTATTTACTTGCTGTATTTCAGTTAATATAACGTGTTTCGCTTGTTATTACATCTATAACGAATGATTTCAATGGTTCAAACTAAAAGTTTGTACGAAAAAATGAGATTCACGTCATTCGTTTGATCGCTTATCATTAGCCTAATGCGTTTCACTTGTTATTACATGTACAATGATTGATTTTGTTGATTGAAATCACAAGTTCAAATGGATGCAAGTGGGATCTACGCATTAGTTTGATCTCTTGTAGTCAATCCAATGAGTTGAACTTGTAGTTACATCAATAGTAAGGATCTAATGAATTGAAATCACAAGTTTGTATCAATACGAGTGGGATTTAAGCGATTCATCTGAGCACGCATATTTCATTGAATGTGATTAACATGTTGCTACATCCACGTTGAAAGATTTAGTGGATTTAAATCACAAGTTTGCATGAAAATGAACAAAATTCAAGTGGTTCATTTGCTCTTTTATAGTTAATCTAATGTGTTTCACTTGTTATTACATGTATAAGTAACGATTTAAATGATTGAAATCACCAATTCATATGGACACAAATCTGATGTATAGATTAGTTTGATGCTTGTAGTTAGTCCAATAAGTAGAATTTTTGTTTCATTGAATTAAGTAAAAGGGGTCAAACAAAAGCATAGATCCCACTTGTATCCATATGAACTTGTGATTTCAATCATTTAAATCGTTCATTACACATGTAATAACAAGTGAAACACATTAGATTAAATATAGGGGAGCAAATTAACGACTTGAATCTTATTCATTCTCATACAAACTTGTGATTTCGATCAACTAAATCATTCAAAATGGATGTACTAACAAGTTAAAAACATTCAATTAAATATGTGTGATCAAATGAATCGCTTAAATCCCACTCGTGTTTATACGAACAACTGATTTCAATCGCTTATATCGCGTACTATAAATGTAACGACAAGTTGAATTACTAGGGATGAAACTAATGCATAGATTCCATTTTAACTTATGAACTGGTGATTTAAATCGTTCTTTATAGAAGTAATAAACAGTGAAACACATTAGGTTAACTATAAGGGATCAATTGAATGACTTGAATCACAAACTAATGCGTGAATGTGCTTAAAGATGCATGTTGAATGATTTAGTGGAATGAAATTACAGGCTTGTATGAACATAAATGACATTTAAGTTATTTACTTGCTGTATTTCAGTTAATATAACGTGTTTCGCTTGTTATTACATCTATAACGAATGATTTCAATGGTTCAAACTAAAAGTTTGTACGAAAAAATGAGATTCACGTCATTCGTTTGATCGCTTATCATTAGCCTAATGCGTTTCACTTGTTATTACATGTACAATGATTGATTTTGTTGATTGAAATCACAAGTTCAAATGGATGCAAGTGGGATCTACGCATTAGTTTGATCTCTTGTAGTCAATCCAATGAGTTGAACTTGTAGTTACATCAATAGTAAGGATCTAATGAATTGAAATCACAAGTTTGTATCAATACGAGTGGGATTTAAGCGATTCATCTGAGCACGCATATTTCATTGAATGTGATTAACATGTTGCTACATCCACGTTGAAAGATTTAGTGGATTTAAATCACAAGTTTGCATGAAAATGAACAAAATTCAAGTGGTTCATTTGCTCTTTTATAGTTAATCTAATGTGTTTCACTTGTTATTACATGTATAAGTAACGATTTAAATGATTGAAATCACCAATTCATATGGACACAAATCTGATGTATAGATTAGTTTGATGCTTGTAGTTAGTCCAATAAGTAGAACTTTTTGTTTATTGAATTAAGTAAAAGGGGTCAAACAAAAGCATAGATCCCACTTGTATCCATATGAACTTGTGATTTCAATCATTTAAATCGTTCATTACACATGTAATAACAAGTGAAACACATTAGATTAAATATAGGGAGCAAATTAACGACTTGAATCTTATTCATTCTCATACAAACTTGTGATTTCGATCAACTAAATCATTCAAAATGGATGTACTAACAAGTTAAAAACATTCAATTAAATATGTGTGATCAAATGAATCGCTTAAATCCCACTCGTGTTTATACGAACAACTGATTTCAATCGCTTATATCGCGTACTATAAATGTAACGACAAGTTGAATTACTAGGGATGAAACTAATGCATAGATTCCATTTTACTTATGAACTGGTGATTTAAATCGTTCTTTATAGAAGTAATAAACAGTGAAACACATTAGGTTAACTATAAGGGATCAATTGAATGACTTGAATCACAAACTAATGCGTGAATGTGCTTAAAGATGCATGTTGAATGATTTAGTGGAATGAAATTACAGGCTTGTATGAACATAAATGACATTTAAGTTATTTACTTGCTGTATTTCAGTTAATATAACGTGTTTCGCTTGTTATTACATCTATAACGAATGATTTCAATGGTTCAAACTAAAAGTTTGTACGAAAAAATGAGATTCACGTCATTCGTTTGATCGCTTATCATTAGCCTAATGCGTTTCACTTGTTATTACATGTACAATGATTGATTTTGTTGATTGAAATCACAAGTTCAAATGGATGCAAGTGGGATCTACGCATTAGTTTGATCTCTTGTAGTCAATCCAATGAGTTGAACTTGTAGTTACATCAATAGTAAGGATCTAATGAATTGAAATCACAAGTTTGTATCAATACGAGTGGGATTTAAGCGATTCATCTGAGCACGCATATTTCATTGAATGTGATTAACATGTTGCTACATCCACGTTGAAAGATTTAGTGGATTTAAATCACAAGTTTGCATGAAAATGAACAAAATTCAAGTGGTTCATTTGCTCTTTTATAGTTAATCTAATGTGTTTCACTTGTTATTACATGTATAAGTAACGATTTAAATGATTGAAATCACCAATTCATATGGACACAAATCTGATGTATAGATTAGTTTGATGCTTGTAGTTAGTCCAATAAGTAGAACTTTTTGTTTATTGAATTAAGTAAAAGGGGTCAAACAAAAGCATAGATCCCACTTGTATCCATATGAACTTGTGATTTCAATCATTTAAATCGTTCATTACACATGTAATAACAAGTGAAACACATTAGATTAAATATAGGGGAGCAAATTAACGACTTGAATCTTATTCATTCTCATACAAACTTGTGATTTCGATCAACTAAATCATTCAAAATGGATGTACTAACAAGTTAAAAACATTCAATTAAATATGTGTGATCAAATGAATCGCTTAAATCCCACTCGTGTTTATACGAACAACTGATTTCAATCGCTTATATCGCGTACTATAAATGTAACGACAAGTTGAATTACTAGGGATGAAACTAATGCATAGATTCCATTTTAACTGTATGAACTGGATTTAAATCGTTCTTTATAGAAGTAATAAACAGTGAAACACATTAGGTTAACTATAAGGGATCAATTGAATGACTTGAATCACAAACTAATGCGTGAATGTGCTTAAAGATGCATGTTGAATGATTTAGTGGAATGAAATTACAGGCTTGTATGAACATAAATGACATTTAAGTTATTTACTTGCTGTATTTCAGTTAATATAACGTGTTTCGCTTGTTATTACATCTATAACGAATGATTTCAATGGTTCAAACTAAAAGTTTGTACGAAAAAATGAGATTCACGTCATTCGTTTGATCGCTTATCATTAGCCTAATGCGTTTCACTTGTTATTACATGTACAATGATTGATTTTGTTGATTGAAATCACAAGTTCAAATGGATGCAAGTGGGATCTACGCATTAGTTTGATCTCTTGTAGTCAATCCAATGAGTTGAACTTGTAGTTACATCAATAGTAAGGATCTAATGAATTGAAATCACAAGTTTGTATCAATACGAGTGGATTTAAGCGATTCATCTGAGCACGCATATTTCATTGAATGTGATTAACATGTTGCTACATCCACGTTGAAAGATTTAGTGGATTTAAATCACAAGTTTGCATGAAAATGAACAAAATTCAAGTGGTTCATTTGCTCTTTTATAGTTAATCTAATGTGTTTCACTTGTTATTACATGTATAAGTAACGATTTAAATGATTGAAATCACCAATTCATATGGACACAAATCTGATGTATAGATTAGTTTGATGCTTGTAGTTAGTCCAATAAGTAGAACTTTTTGTTTCATTGAATTAAGTAAAAGGGGTCAAACAAAAGCATAGATCCCACTTGTATCCATATGAACTTGTGATTTCAATCATTTAAATCGTTCATTACACATGTAATAACAAGTGAAACACATTAGATTAAATATAGGGGAGCAAATTAACGACTTGAATCTTATTCATTCTCATACAAACTTGTGATTTCGATCAACTAAATCATTCAAAATGGATGTACTAACAAGTTAAAAACATTCAATTAAATATGTGTGATCAAATGAATCGCTTAAATCCCACTCGTGTTTATACGAACAACTGATTTCAATCGCTTATATCGCGTACTATAAATGTAACGACAAGTTGAATTACTAGGGATGAAACTAATGCATAGATTCCATTTTAACTTATGAACTGGTGATTTAAATCGTTCTTTATAGAAGTAATAAACAGTGAAACACATTAGGTTAACTATAAGGGATCAATTGAATGACTTGAATCACAAACTAATGCGTGAATGTGCTTAAAGATGCATGTTGAATGATTTAGTGGAATGAAATTACAGGCTTGTATGAACATAAATGACATTTAAGTTATTTACTTGCTGTATTTCAGTTAATATAACGTGTTTCGCTTGTTATTACATCTATAACGAATGATTTCAATGGTTCAAACTAAAAGTTTGTACGAAAAAATGAGATTCACGTCATTCGTTTGATCGCTTATCATTAGCCTAATGCGTTTCACTTGTTATTACATGTACAATGATTGATTTTGTTGATTGAAATCACAAGTTCAAATGGATGCAAGTGGGATCTACGCATTAGTTTGATCTCTTGTAGTCAATCCAATGAGTTGAACTTGTAGTTACATCAATAGTAAGGATCTAATGAATTGAAATCACAAGTTTGTATCAATACGAGTGGGATTTAAGCGATTCATCTGAGCACGCATATTTCATTGAATGTGATTAACATGTTGCTACATCCACGTTGAAAGATTTAGTGGATTTAAATCACAAGTTTGCATGAAAATGAACAAAATTCAAGTGGTTCATTTGCTCTTTTATAGTTAATCTAATGTGTTTCACTTGTTATTACATGTATAAGTAACGATTTAAATGATTGAAATCACCAATTCATATGGACACAAATCTGATGTATAGATTAGTTTGATGCTTGTAGTTAGTCCAATAAGTAGAACTTTTTGTTTATTGAATTAAGTAAAAGGGGTCAAACAAAAGCATAGATCCCACTTGTATCCATATGAACTTGTGATTTCAATCATTTAAATCGTTCATTACACATGTAATAACAAGTGAAACACATTAGATTAAATATAGGGGAGCAAATTAACGACTTGAATCTTATTCATTCTCATACAAACTTGTGATTTCGATCAACTAAATCATTCAAAATGGATGTACTAACAAGTTAAAAACATTCAATTAAATATGTGTGATCAAATGAATCGCTTAAATCCCACTCGTGTTTATACGAACAACTGATTTCAATCGCTTATATCGCGTACTATAAATGTAACGACAAGTTGAATTACTAGGGATGAAACTAATGCATAGATTCCATTTTAACTGTATGAACTGGTGATTTAAATCGTTCTTTATAGAAGTAATAAACAGTGAAACACATTAGGTTAACTATAAGGGATCAATTGAATGACTTGAATCACAAACTAATGCGTGAATGTGCTTAAAGATGCATGTTGAATGATTTAGTGGAATGAAATTACAGGCTTGTATGAACATAAATGACATTTAAGTTATTTACTTGCTGTATTTCAGTTAATATAACGTGTTTCGCTTGTTATTACATCTATAACGAATGATTTCAATGGTTCAAACTAAAAGTTTGTACGAAAAAATGAGATTCACGTCATTCGTTTGATCGCTTATCATTAGCCTAATGCGTTTCACTTGTTATTACATGTACAATGATTGATTTTGTTGATTGAAATCACAAGTTCAAATGGATGCAAGTGGGATCTACGCATTAGTTTGATCTCTTGTAGTCAATCCAATGAGTTGAACTTGTAGTTACATCAATAGTAAGGATCTAATGAATTGAAATCACAAGTTTGTATCAATACGAGTGGGATTTAAGCGATTCATCTGAGCACGCATATTTCATTGAATGTGATTAACATGTTGCTACATCCACGTTGAAAGATTTAGTGGATTTAAATCACAAGTTTGCATGAAAATGAACAAAATTCAAGTGGTTCATTTGCTCTTTTATAGTTAATCTAATGTGTTTCACTTGTTATTACATGTATAAGTAACGATTTAAATGATTGAAATCACCAATTCATATGGACACAAATCTGATGTATAGATTAGTTTGATGCTTGTAGTTAGTCCAATAAGTAGAACTTTTTGTTTATTGAATTAAGTAAAAGGGGTCAAACAAAAGCATAGATCCCACTTGTATCCATATGAACTTGTGATTTCAATCATTTAAATCGTTCATTACACATGTAATAACAAGTGAAACACATTAGATTAAATATAGGGGAGCAAATTAACGACTTGAATCTTATTCATTCTCATACAAACTTGTGATTTCGATCAACTAAATCATTCAAAATGGATGTACTAACAAGTTAAAAACATTCAATTAAATATGTGTGATCAAATGAATCGCTTAAATCCCACTCGTGTTTATACGAACAACTGATTTCAATCGCTTATATCGCGTACTATAAATGTAACGACAAGTTGAATTACTAGGGATGAAACTAAGCATAGATTCCATTTTAACTGTATGAACTGGTGATTTAAATCGTTCTTTATAGAAGTAATAAACAGTGAAACACATTAGGTTAACTATAAGGGATCAATTGAATGACTTGAATCACAAACTAATGCGTGAATGTGCTTAAAGATGCATGTTGAATGATTTAGTGGAATGAAATTACAGGCTTGTATGAACATAAATGACATTTAAGTTATTTACTTGCTGTATTTCAGTTAATATAACGTGTTTCGCTTGTTATTACATCTATAACGAATGATTTCAATGGTTCAAACTAAAAGTTTGTACGAAAAAATGAGATTCACGTCATTCGTTTGATCGCTTATCATTAGCCTAATGCGTTTCACTTGTTATTACATGTACAATGATTGATTTTGTTGATTGAAATCACAAGTTCAAATGGATGCAAGTGGGATCTACGCATTAGTTTGATCTCTTGTAGTCAATCCAATGAGTTGAACTTGTAGTTACATCAATAGTAAGGATCTAATGAATTGAAATCACAAGTTTGTATCAATACGAGTGGGATTTAAGCGATTCATCTGAGCACGCATATTTCATTGAATGTGATTAACATGTTGCTACATCCACGTTGAAAGATTTAGTGGATTTAAATCACAAGTTTGCATGAAAATGAACAAAATTCAAGTGGTTCATTTGCTCTTTTATAGTTAATCTAATGTGTTTCACTTGTTATTACATGTATAAGTAACGATTTAAATGATTGAAATCACCAATTCATATGGACACAAATCTGATGTATAGATTAGTTTGATGCTTGTAGTTAGTCCAATAAGTAGAACTTTTTGTTTATTGAATTAAGTAAAAGGGGTCAAACAAAAGCATAGATCCCACTTGTATCCATATGAACTTGTGATTTCAATCATTTAAATCGTTCATTACACATGTAATAACAAGTGAAACACATTAGATTAAATATAGGGGAGCAAATTAACGACTTGAATCTTATTCATTCTCATACAAACTTGTGATTTCGATCAACTAAATCATTCAAAATGGATGTACTAACAAGTTAAAAACATTCAATTAAATATGTGTGATCAAATGAATCGCTTAAATCCCACTCGTGTTTATACGAACAACTGATTTCAATCGCTTATATCGCGTACTATAAATGTAACGACAAGTTGAATTACTAGGGATGAAACTAATGCATAGATTCCATTTTTAACTTATGAACTGGTGATTTAAATCGTTCTTTATAGAAGTAATAAACAGTGAAACACATTAGGTTAACTATAAGGGATCAATTGAATGACTTGAATCACAAACTAATGCGTGAATGTGCTTAAAGATGCATGTTGAATGATTTAGTGGAATGAAATTACAGGCTTGTATGAACATAAATGACATTTAAGTTATTTACTTGCTGTATTTCAGTTAATATAACGTGTTTCGCTTGTTATTACATCTATAACGAATGATTTCAATGGTTCAAACTAAAAGTTTGTACGAAAAAATGAGATTCACGTCATTCGTTTGATCGCTTATCATTAGCCTAATGCGTTTCACTTGTTATTACATGTACAATGATTGATTTTGTTGATTGAAATCACAAGTTCAAATGGATGCAAGTGGGATCTACGCATTAGTTTGATCTCTTGTAGTCAATCCAATGAGTTGAACTTGTAGTTACATCAATAGTAAGGATCTAATGAATTGAAATCACAAGTTTGTATCAATACGAGTGGGATTTAAGCGATTCATCTGAGCACGCATATTTCATTGAATGTGATTAACATGTTGCTACATCCACGTTGAAAGATTTAGTGGATTTAAATCACAAGTTTGCATGAAAATGAACAAAATTCAAGTGGTTCATTTGCTCTTTTATAGTTAATCTAATGTGTTTCACTTGTTATTACATGTATAAGTAACGATTTAAATGATTGAAATCACCAATTCATATGGACACAAATCTGATGTATAGATTAGTTTGATGCTTGTAGTTAGTCCAATAAGTAGAATTTTTGTTTCATTGAATTAAGTAAAAGGGGTCAAACAAAAGCATAGATCCCACTTGTATCCATATGAACTTGTGATTTCAATCATTTAAATCGTTCATTACACATGTAATAACAAGTGAAACACATTAGATTAAATATAGGGGAGCAAATTAACGACTTGAATCTTATTCATTCTCATACAAACTTGTGATTTCGATCAACTAAATCATTCAAAATGGATGTACTAACAAGTTAAAAACATTCAATTAAATATGTGTGATCAAATGAATCGCTTAAATCCCACTCGTGTTTATACGAACAACTGATTTCAATCGCTTATATCGCGTACTATAAATGTAACGACAAGTTGAATTACTAGGGATGAAACTAATGCATAGATTCCATTTTTAACTGTATGAACTGGTGATTTAAATCGTTCTTTATAGAAGTAATAAACAGTGAAACACATTAGGTTAACTATAAGGGATCAATTGAATGACTTGAATCACAAACTAATGCGTGAATGTGCTTAAAGATGCATGTTGAATGATTTAGTGGAATGAAATTACAGGCTTGTATGAACATAAATGACATTTAAGTTATTTACTTGCTGTATTTCAGTTAATATAACGTGTTTCGCTTGTTATTACATCTATAACGAATGATTTCAATGGTTCAAACTAAAAGTTTGTACGAAAAAATGAGATTCACGTCATTCGTTTGATCGCTTATCATTAGCCTAATGCGTTTCACTTGTTATTACATGTACAATGATTGATTTTGTTGATTGAAATCACAAGTTCAAATGGATGCAAGTGGGATCTACGCATTAGTTTGATCTCTTGTAGTCAATCCAATGAGTTGAACTTGTAGTTACATCAATAGTAAGGATCTAATGAATTGAAATCACAAGTTTGTATCAATACGAGTGGATTTAAGCGATTCATCTGAGCACGCATATTTCATTGAATGTGATTAACATGTTGCTACATCCACGTTGAAAGATTTAGTGGATTTAAATCACAAGTTTGCATGAAAATGAACAAAATTCAAGTGGTTCATTTGCTCTTTTATAGTTAATCTAATGTGTTTCACTTGTTATTACATGTATAAGTAACGATTTAAATGATTGAAATCACCAATTCATATGGACACAAATCTGATGTATAGATTAGTTTGATGCTTGTAGTTAGTCCAATAAGTAGAACTTTTTGTTTCATTGAATTAAGTAAAAGGGGTCAAACAAAAGCATAGATCCCACTTGTATCCATATGAACTTGTGATTTCAATCATTTAAATCGTTCATTACACATGTAATAACAAGTGAAACACATTAGATTAAATATAGGGGAGCAAATTAACGACTTGAATCTTATTCATTCTCATACAAACTTGTGATTTCGATCAACTAAATCATTCAAAATGGATGTACTAACAAGTTAAAAACATTCAATTAAATATGTGTGATCAAATGAATCGCTTAAATCCCACTCGTGTTTATACGAACAACTGATTTCAATCGCTTATATCGCGTACTATAAATGTAACGACAAGTTGAATTACTAGGGATGAAACTAATGCATAGATTCCATTTTAACTTATGAACTGGTGATTTAAATCGTTCTTTATAGAAGTAATAAACAGTGAAACACATTAGGTTAACTATAAGGATCAATTGAATGACTTGAATCACAAACTAATGCGTGAATGTGCTTAAAGATGCATGTTGAATGATTTAGTGGAATGAAATTACAGGCTTGTATGAACATAAATGACATTTAAGTTATTTACTTGCTGTATTTCAGTTAATATAACGTGTTTCGCTTGTTATTACATCTATAACGAATGATTTCAATGGTTCAAACTAAAAGTTTGTACGAAAAAATGAGATTCACGTCATTCGTTTGATCGCTTATCATTAGCCTAATGCGTTTCACTTGTTATTACATGTACAATGATTGATTTTGTTGATTGAAATCACAAGTTCAAATGGATGCAAGTGGGATCTACGCATTAGTTTGATCTCTTGTAGTCAATCCAATGAGTTGAACTTGTAGTTACATCAATAGTAAGGATCTAATGAATTGAAATCACAAGTTTGTATCAATACGAGTGGGATTTAAGCGATTCATCTGAGCACGCATATTTCATTGAATGTGATTAACATGTTGCTACATCCACGTTGAAAGATTTAGTGGATTTAAATCACAAGTTTGCATGAAAATGAACAAAATTCAAGTGGTTCATTTGCTCTTTTATAGTTAATCTAATGTGTTTCACTTGTTATTACATGTATAAGTAACGATTTAAATGATTGAAATCACCAATTCATATGGACACAAATCTGATGTATAGATTAGTTTGATGCTTGTAGTTAGTCCAATAAGTAGAATTTTTGTTTCATTGAATTAAGTAAAAGGGGTCAAACAAAAGCATAGATCCCACTTGTATCCATATGAACTTGTGATTTCAATCATTTAAATCGTTCATTACACATGTAATAACAAGTGAAACACATTAGATTAAATATAGGGAGCAAATTAACGACTTGAATCTTATTCATTCTCATACAAACTTGTGATTTCGATCAACTAAATCATTCAAAATGGATGTACTAACAAGTTAAAAACATTCAATTAAATATGTGTGATCAAATGAATCGCTTAAATCCCACTCGTGTTTATACGAACAACTGATTTCAATCGCTTATATCGCGTACTATAAATGTAACGACAAGTTGAATTACTAGGGATGAAACTAAGCATAGATTCCATTTTTAACTGTATGAACTGGTGATTTAAATCGTTCTTTATAGAAGTAATAAACAGTGAAACACATTAGGTTAACTATAAGGGATCAATTGAATGACTTGAATCACAAACTAATGCGTGAATGTGCTTAAAGATGCATGTTGAATGATTTAGTGGAATGAAATTACAGGCTTGTATGAACATAAATGACATTTAAGTTATTTACTTGCTGTATTTCAGTTAATATAACGTGTTTCGCTTGTTATTACATCTATAACGAATGATTTCAATGGTTCAAACTAAAAGTTTGTACGAAAAAATGAGATTCACGTCATTCGTTTGATCGCTTATCATTAGCCTAATGCGTTTCACTTGTTATTACATGTACAATGATTGATTTTGTTGATTGAAATCACAAGTTCAAATGGATGCAAGTGGGATCTACGCATTAGTTTGATCTCTTGTAGTCAATCCAATGAGTTGAACTTGTAGTTACATCAATAGTAAGGATCTAATGAATTGAAATCACAAGTTTGTATCAATACGAGTGGGATTTAAGCGATTCATCTGAGCACGCATATTTCATTGAATGTGATTAACATGTTGCTACATCCACGTTGAAAGATTTAGTGGATTTAAATCACAAGTTTGCATGAAAATGAACAAAATTCAAGTGGTTCATTTGCTCTTTTATAGTTAATCTAATGTGTTTCACTTGTTATTACATGTATAAGTAACGATTTAAATGATTGAAATCACCAATTCATATGGACACAAATCTGATGTATAGATTAGTTTGATGCTTGTAGTTAGTCCAATAAGTAGAACTTTTTGTTTATTGAATTAAGTAAAAGGGGTCAAACAAAAGCATAGATCCCACTTGTATCCATATGAACTTGTGATTTCAATCATTTAAATCGTTCATTACACATGTAATAACAAGTGAAACACATTAGATTAAATATAGGGGAGCAAATTAACGACTTGAATCTTATTCATTCTCATACAAACTTGTGATTTCGATCAACTAAATCATTCAAAATGGATGTACTAACAAGTTAAAAACATTCAATTAAATATGTGTGATCAAATGAATCGCTTAAATCCCACTCGTGTTTATACGAACAACTGATTTCAATCGCTTATATCGCGTACTATAAATGTAACGACAAGTTGAATTACTAGGGATGAAACTAATGCATAGATTCCATTTTTAACTTATGAACTGGTGATTTAAATCGTTCTTTATAGAAGTAATAAACAGTGAAACACATTAGGTTAACTATAAGGGATCAATTGAATGACTTGAATCACAAACTAATGCGTGAATGTGCTTAAAGATGCATGTTGAATGATTTAGTGGAATGAAATTACAGGCTTGTATGAACATAAATGACATTTAAGTTATTTACTTGCTGTATTTCAGTTAATATAACGTGTTTCGCTTGTTATTACATCTATAACGAATGATTTCAATGGTTCAAACTAAAAGTTTGTACGAAAAAATGAGATTCACGTCATTCGTTTGATCGCTTATCATTAGCCTAATGCGTTTCACTTGTTATTACATGTACAATGATTGATTTTGTTGATTGAAATCACAAGTTCAAATGGATGCAAGTGGGATCTACGCATTAGTTTGATCTCTTGTAGTCAATCCAATGAGTTGAACTTGTAGTTACATCAATAGTAAGGATCTAATGAATTGAAATCACAAGTTTGTATCAATACGAGTGGGATTTAAGCGATTCATCTGAGCACGCATATTTCATTGAATGTGATTAACATGTTGCTACATCCACGTTGAAAGATTTAGTGGATTTAAATCACAAGTTTGCATGAAAATGAACAAAATTCAAGTGGTTCATTTGCTCTTTTATAGTTAATCTAATGTGTTTCACTTGTTATTACATGTATAAGTAACGATTTAAATGATTGAAATCACCAATTCATATGGACACAAATCTGATGTATAGATTAGTTTGATGCTTGTAGTTAGTCCAATAAGTAGAATTTTTGTTTCATTGAATTAAGTAAAAGGGGTCAAACAAAAGCATAGATCCCACTTGTATCCATATGAACTTGTGATTTCAATCATTTAAATCGTTCATTACACATGTAATAACAAGTGAAACACATTAGATTAAATATAGGGGAGCAAATTAACGACTTGAATCTTATTCATTCTCATACAAACTTGTGATTTCGATCAACTAAATCATTCAAAATGGATGTACTAACAAGTTAAAAACATTCAATTAAATATGTGTGATCAAATGAATCGCTTAAATCCCACTCGTGTTTATACGAACAACTGATTTCAATCGCTTATATCGCGTACTATAAATGTAACGACAAGTTGAATTACTAGGGATGAAACTAAGCATAGATTCCATTTTTAACTTATGAACTGGTGATTTAAATCGTTCTTTATAGAAGTAATAAACAGTGAAACACATTAGGTTAACTATAAGGATCAATTGAATGACTTGAATCACAAACTAATGCGTGAATGTGCTTAAAGATGCATGTTGAATGATTTAGTGGAATGAAATTACAGGCTTGTATGAACATAAATGACATTTAAGTTATTTACTTGCTGTATTTCAGTTAATATAACGTGTTTCGCTTGTTATTACATCTATAACGAATGATTTCAATGGTTCAAACTAAAAGTTTGTACGAAAAAATGAGATTCACGTCATTCGTTTGATCGCTTATCATTAGCCTAATGCGTTTCACTTGTTATTACATGTACAATGATTGATTTTGTTGATTGAAATCACAAGTTCAAATGGATGCAAGTGGGATCTACGCATTAGTTTGATCTCTTGTAGTCAATCCAATGAGTTGAACTTGTAGTTACATCAATAGTAAGGATCTAATGAATTGAAATCACAAGTTTGTATCAATACGAGTGGGATTTAAGCGATTCATCTGAGCACGCATATTTCATTGAATGTGATTAACATGTTGCTACATCCACGTTGAAAGATTTAGTGGATTTAAATCACAAGTTTGCATGAAAATGAACAAAATTCAAGTGGTTCATTTGCTCTTTTATAGTTAATCTAATGTGTTTCACTTGTTATTACATGTATAAGTAACGATTTAAATGATTGAAATCACCAATTCATATGGACACAAATCTGATGTATAGATTAGTTTGATGCTTGTAGTTAGTCCAATAAGTAGAACTTTTTGTTTATTGAATTAAGTAAAAGGGTCAAACAAAAGCATAGATCCCACTTGTATCCATATGAACTTGTGATTTCAATCATTTAAATCGTTCATTACACATGTAATAACAAGTGAAACACATTAGATTAAATATAGGGGAGCAAATTAACGACTTGAATCTTATTCATTCTCATACAAACTTGTGATTTCGATCAACTAAATCATTCAAAATGGATGTACTAACAAGTTAAAAACATTCAATTAAATATGTGTGATCAAATGAATCGCTTAAATCCCACTCGTGTTTATACGAACAACTGATTTCAATCGCTTATATCGCGTACTATAAATGTAACGACAAGTTGAATTACTAGGGATGAAACTAATGCATAGATTCCATTTTAACTTATGAACTGGTGATTTAAATCGTTCTTTATAGAAGTAATAAACAGTGAAACACATTAGGTTAACTATAAGGGATCAATTGAATGACTTGAATCACAAACTAATGCGTGAATGTGCTTAAAGATGCATGTTGAATGATTTAGTGGAATGAAATTACAGGCTTGT
The DNA here is from genome assembly GCF_008831285.2 of Nymphaea colorata. Lineage (NCBI taxonomy): Eukaryota > Viridiplantae > Streptophyta > Magnoliopsida > Nymphaeales > Nymphaeaceae > Nymphaea > Nymphaea colorata. Next base: position 16,865 of record NW_022204860.1, on the reverse strand, counting down.
ATGAACATAAATGACATTTAAGTTATTTACTTGCTGTATTTCAGTTAATATAACGTGTTTCGCTTGTTATTACATCTATAACGAATGATTTCAATGGTTCAAACTAAAAGTTTGTACGAAAAAATGAGATTCACGTCATTCGTTTGATCGCTTATCATTAGCCTAATGCGTTTCACTTGTTATTACATGTACAATGATTGATTTTGTTGATTGAAATCACAAGTTCAAATGGATGCAAGTGGGATCTACGCATTAGTTTGATCTCTTGTAGTCAATCCAATGAGTTGAACTTGTAGTTACATCAATAGTAAGGATCTAATGAATTGAAATCACAAGTTTGTATCAATACGAGTGGGATTTAAGCGATTCATCTGAGCACGCATATTTCATTGAATGTGATTAACATGTTGCTACATCCACGTTGAAAGATTTAGTGGATTTAAATCACAAGTTTGCATGAAAATGAACAAAATTCAAGTGGTTCATTTGCTCTTTTATAGTTAATCTAATGTGTTTCACTTGTTATTACATGTATAAGTAACGATTTAAATGATTGAAATCACCAATTCATATGGACACAAATCTGATGTATAGATTAGTTTGATGCTTGTAGTTAGTCCAATAAGTAGAACTTTTTGTTTATTGAATTAAGTAAAAGGGGTCAAACAAAAGCATAGATCCCACTTGTATCCATATGAACTTGTGATTTCAATCATTTAAATCGTTCATTACACATGTAATAACAAGTGAAACACATTAGATTAAATATAGGGGAGCAAATTAACGACTTGAATCTTATTCATTCTCATACAAACTTGTGATTTCGATCAACTAAATCATTCAAAATGGATGTACTAACAAGTTAAAAACATTCAATTAAATATGTGTGATCAAATGAATCGCTTAAATCCCACTCGTGTTTATACGAACAACTGATTTCAATCGCTTATATCGCGTACTATAAATGTAACGACAAGTTGAATTACTAGGGATGAAACTAATGCATAGATTCCATTTTAACTTATGAACTGGTGATTTAAATCGTTCTTTATAGAAGTAATAAACAGTGAAACACATTAGGTTAACTATAAGGATCAATTGAATGACTTGAATCACAAACTAATGCGTGAATGTGCTTAAAGATGCATGTTGAATGATTTAGTGGAATGAAATTACAGGCTTGTATGAACATAAATGACATTTAAGTTATTTACTTGCTGTATTTCAGTTAATATAACGTGTTTCGCTTGTTATTACATCTATAACGAATGATTTCAATGGTTCAAACTAAAAGTTTGTACGAAAAAATGAGATTCACGTCATTCGTTTGATCGCTTATCATTAGCCTAATGCGTTTCACTTGTTATTACATGTACAATGATTGATTTTGTTGATTGAAATCACAAGTTCAAATGGATGCAAGTGGGATCTACGCATTAGTTTGATCTCTTGTAGTCAATCCAATGAGTTGAACTTGTAGTTACATCAATAGTAAGGATCTAATGAATTGAAATCACAAGTTTGTATCAATACGAGTGGGATTTAAGCGATTCATCTGAGCACGCATATTTCATTGAATGTGATTAACATGTTGCTACATCCACGTTGAAAGATTTAGTGGATTTAAATCACAAGTTTGCATGAAAATGAACAAAATTCAAGTGGTTCATTTGCTCTTTTATAGTTAATCTAATGTGTTTCACTTGTTATTACATGTATAAGTAACGATTTAAATGATTGAAATCACCAATTCATATGGACACAAATCTGATGTATAGATTAGTTTGATGCTTGTAGTTAGTCCAATAAGTAAATTTTGTTATTGATTAATAAAGGTCAAACAAAGCATAGATCCACTTGTATCCATATGAATTGTGATTTCAATCATTTAAATCGTTATTAACATGTAATAACAAGTGAAACACATTAGATTAATATAGAGCAAATAACACTTGAATTTTTCATTTCATCAACTTGTGATTTAATCACTAAATCTTCAATGGATGTACAACATGTTAATACATTCAATAAATATGGTGTCAATGAATCGCTTAAATCCCACTCGTATTGATACAAACTTGATTTCAATTCATTAGATCTTACTATTGATGTAACTACAAGTTCAACTCATTGGATTGACTACAAGAGATCAAACTAATGCGTAGATCCACTTGCATCATTTGAACTTGTGATTTCAATCAACAAATCAATCATTGTACATGTAATAACAAGTGAAACGCATTAGGCTAATGATAAGCGATCAAACGAATGACGTGAATCTCATTTTTCGTACAAACTTTTAGTTTGAACCATTGAAATCATTCGTTATAGATGTAATAACAAGCGAAACACGTTATATTAACTGAAATACAGCAAGTAAATAACTTAAATGTCATTTATGTTCATACAAGCTGTAATTTCATTCCACTAAATCATTCAACATGCATCTTTAAGCACATTCACGCATTAGTTTGTGATTCAAGTCATTCAATTGATCCTTATAGTTAACCTAATGTGTTTCACTGTTTATTACTTCTATAAAGAACGATTTAAATCACAGTTAAAAATGGAATCTATGCATTAGTTTCATCCCTAGTAATTCAACTTGTCGTTACATTTATAGTACGCGATATAAGCGATTGAAATCAGTTGTTCGTATAAACACGAGTGGATTTAAGCGATTCATTTGATCACACATATTTAATTGAATGTTTTTAACTTGTTAGTACATCCATTTTGAATGATTTAGTTGATCGAAATCACAAGTTTGTATGAGAATGAATAAGATTCAAGTCGTTAATTTGCTCCCTATATTTAATCTAATGTGTTTCACTTGTTATTACATGTGTAATGAACGATTTAAATGATTGAAATCACAAGTTCATATGGATACAAGTGGGATCTATGCTTTTGTTTGACCCTTTACTTAATTCAATGAAACAAAAATTCTACTTATTGGACTAACTACAAGCATCAAACTAATCTATACATCAGATTTGTGTCCATATGAATTGGTGATTTCAATCATTTAAATCGTTACTTATACATGTAATAACAAGTGAAACACATTAGATTAACTATAAAAGAGCAAATGAACCACTTGAATTTTGTTCATTTTCATGCAAACTTGTGATTTAAATCCACTAAATCTTTCAACGTGGATGTAGCAACATGTTAATCACATTCAATGAAATATGCGTGCTCAGATGAATCGCTTAAATCCACTCGTATTGATACAAACTTGTGATTTCAATTCATTAGATCCTTACTATTGATGTAACTACAAGTTCAACTCATTGGATTGACTACAAGAGATCAAACTAATGCGTAGATCCCACTTGCATCCATTTGAACTTGTGATTTCAATCAACAAAATCAATCATTGTACATGTAATAACAAGTGAAACGCATTAGGCTAATGATAAGCGATCAAACGAATGACGTGAATCTCATTTTTTCGTACAAACTTTTAGTTTGAACCATTGAAATCATTCGTTATAGATGTAATAACAAGCGAAACACGTTATATTAACTGAAATACAGCAAGTAAATAACTTAAATGTCATTTATGTTCATACAAGCTGTAATTTCATTCCACTAAATCATTCAACATGCATCTTTAAGCACATTCACGCATTAGTTTGTGATTCAAGTCATTCAATTGATCCCTTATAGTTAACCTAATGTGTTTCACTGTTTATTACTTCTATAAAGAACGATTTAAATCACCAGTTAAAAATGGAATCTATGCATTAGTTTCATCCCTAGTAATTCAACTTGTCGTTACATTTATAGTACGCGATATAAGCGATTGAAATCAGTTGTTCGTATAAACACGAGTGGGATTTAAGCGATTCATTTGATCACACATATTTAATTGAATGTTTTTAACTTGTTAGTACATCCATTTTGAATGATTTAGTTGATCGAAATCACAAGTTTGTATGAGAATGAATAAGATTCAAGTCGTTAATTTGCTCCCCTATATTTAATCTAATGTGTTTCACTTGTTATTACATGTGTAATGAACGATTTAAATGATTGAAATCACAAGTTCATATGGATACAAGTGGGATCTATGCTTTTGTTTGACCCCTTTTACTTAATTCAATGAAACAAAAATTCTACTTATTGGACTAACTACAAGCATCAAACTAATCTATACATCAGATTTGTGTCCATATGAATTGGTGATTTCAATCATTTAAATCGTTACTTATACATGTAATAACAAGTGAAACACATTAGATTAACTATAAAAGAGCAAATGAACCACTTGAATTTTGTTCATTTTCATGCAAACTTGTGATTTAAATCCACTAAATCTTTCAACGTGGATGTAGCAACATGTTAATCACATTCAATGAAATATGCGTGCTCAGATGAATCGCTTAAATCCCACTCGTATTGATACAAACTTGTGATTTCAATTCATTAGATCCTTACTATTGATGTAACTACAAGTTCAACTCATTGGATTGACTACAAGAGATCAAACTAATGCGTAGATCCCACTTGCATCCATTTGAACTTGTGATTTCAATCAACAAAATCAATCATTGTACATGTAATAACAAGTGAAACGCATTAGGCTAATGATAAGCGATCAAACGAATGACGTGAATCTCATTTTTTCGTACAAACTTTTAGTTTGAACCATTGAAATCATTCGTTATAGATGTAATAACAAGCGAAACACGTTATATTAACTGAAATACAGCAAGTAAATAACTTAAATGTCATTTATGTTCATACAAGCCTGTAATTTCATTCCACTAAATCATTCAACATGCATCTTTAAGCACATTCACGCATTAGTTTGTGATTCAAGTCATTCAATTGATCCTTATAGTTAACCTAATGTGTTTCACTGTTTATTACTTCTATAAAGAACGATTTAAATCACCAGTTCATAGTTAAAATGGAATCTATGCTTAGTTTCATCCCTAGTAATTCAACTTGTCGTTACATTTATAGTACGCGATATAAGCGATTGAAATCAGTTGTTCGTATAAACACGAGTGGGATTTAAGCGATTCATTTGATCACACATATTTAATTGAATGTTTTTAACTTGTTAGTACATCCATTTTGAATGATTTAGTTGATCGAAATCACAAGTTTGTATGAGAATGAATAAGATTCAAGTCGTTAATTTGCTCCCCTATATTTAATCTAATGTGTTTCACTTGTTATTACATGTGTAATGAACGATTTAAATGATTGAAATCACAAGTTCATATGGATACAAGTGGGATCTATGCTTTTGTTTGACCCCTTTTACTTAATTCAATGAAACAAAAATTCTACTTATTGGACTAACTACAAGCATCAAACTAATCTATACATCAGATTTGTGTCCATATGAATTGGTGATTTCAATCATTTAAATCGTTACTTATACATGTAATAACAAGTGAAACACATTAGATTAACTATAAAAGAGCAAATGAACCACTTGAATTTTGTTCATTTTCATGCAAACTTGTGATTTAAATCCACTAAATCTTTCAACGTGGATGTAGCAACATGTTAATCACATTCAATGAAATATGCGTGCTCAGATGAATCGCTTAAATCCCACTCGTATTGATACAAACTTGTGATTTCAATTCATTAGATCCTTACTATTGATGTAACTACAAGTTCAACTCATTGGATTGACTACAAGAGATCAAACTAATGCGTAGATCCCACTTGCATCCATTTGAACTTGTGATTTCAATCAACAAAATCAATCATTGTACATGTAATAACAAGTGAAACGCATTAGGCTAATGATAAGCGATCAAACGAATGACGTGAATCTCATTTTTTCGTACAAACTTTTAGTTTGAACCATTGAAATCATTCGTTATAGATGTAATAACAAGCGAAACACGTTATATTAACTGAAATACAGCAAGTAAATAACTTAAATGTCATTTATGTTCATACAAGCCTGTAATTTCATTCCACTAAATCATTCAACATGCATCTTTAAGCACATTCACGCATTAGTTTGTGATTCAAGTCATTCAATTGATCCCTTATAGTTAACCTAATGTGTTTCACTGTTTATTACTTCTATAAAGAACGATTTAAATCACCAGTTCATAAGTTAAAATGGAATCTATGCATTAGTTTCATCCCTAGTAATTCAACTTGTCGTTACATTTATAGTACGCGATATAAGCGATTGAAATCAGTTGTTCGTATAAACACGAGTGGGATTTAAGCGATTCATTTGATCACACATATTTAATTGAATGTTTTTAACTTGTTAGTACATCCATTTTGAATGATTTAGTTGATCGAAATCACAAGTTTGTATGAGAATGAATAAGATTCAAGTCGTTAATTTGCTCCCTATATTTAATCTAATGTGTTTCACTTGTTATTACATGTGTAATGAACGATTTAAATGATTGAAATCACAAGTTCATATGGATACAAGTGGGATCTATGCTTTTGTTTGACCCCTTTTACTTAATTCAATGAAACAAAAATTCTACTTATTGGACTAACTACAAGCATCAAACTAATCTATACATCAGATTTGTGTCCATATGAATTGGTGATTTCAATCATTTAAATCGTTACTTATACATGTAATAACAAGTGAAACACATTAGATTAACTATAAAAGAGCAAATGAACCACTTGAATTTTGTTCATTTTCATGCAAACTTGTGATTTAAATCCACTAAATCTTTCAACGTGGATGTAGCAACATGTTAATCACATTCAATGAAATATGCGTGCTCAGATGAATCGCTTAAATCCCACTCGTATTGATACAAACTTGTGATTTCAATTCATTAGATCCTTACTATTGATGTAACTACAAGTTCAACTCATTGGATTGACTACAAGAGATCAAACTAATGCGTAGATCCCACTTGCATCCATTTGAACTTGTGATTTCAATCAACAAAATCAATCATTGTACATGTAATAACAAGTGAAACGCATTAGGCTAATGATAAGCGATCAAACGAATGACGTGAATCTCATTTTTTCGTACAAACTTTTAGTTTGAACCATTGAAATCATTCGTTATAGATGTAATAACAAGCGAAACACGTTATATTAACTGAAATACAGCAAGTAAATAACTTAAATGTCATTTATGTTCATACAAGCCTGTAATTTCATTCCACTAAATCATTCAACATGCATCTTTAAGCACATTCACGCATTAGTTTGTGATTCAAGTCATTCAATTGATCCTTATAGTTAACCTAATGTGTTTCACTGTTTATTACTTCTATAAAGAACGATTTAAATCACCAGTTAAAAATGGAATCTATGCATTAGTTTCATCCCTAGTAATTCAACTTGTCGTTACATTTATAGTACGCGATATAAGCGATTGAAATCAGTTGTTCGTATAAACACGAGTGGGATTTAAGCGATTCATTTGATCACACATATTTAATTGAATGTTTTTAACTTGTTAGTACATCCATTTTGAATGATTTAGTTGATCGAAATCACAAGTTTGTATGAGAATGAATAAGATTCAAGTCGTTAATTTGCTCCCTATATTTAATCTAATGTGTTTCACTTGTTATTACATGTGTAATGAACGATTTAAATGATTGAAATCACAAGTTCATATGGATACAAGTGGGATCTATGCTTTTGTTTGACCCCTTTTACTTAATTCAATGAAACAAAAATTCTACTTATTGGACTAACTACAAGCATCAAACTAATCTATACATCAGATTTGTGTCCATATGAATTGGTGATTTCAATCATTTAAATCGTTACTTATACATGTAATAACAAGTGAAACACATTAGATTAACTATAAAAGAGCAAATGAACCACTTGAATTTTGTTCATTTTCATGCAAACTTGTGATTTAAATCCACTAAATCTTTCAACGTGGATGTAGCAACATGTTAATCACATTCAATGAAATATGCGTGCTCAGATGAATCGCTTAAATCCCACTCGTATTGATACAAACTTGTGATTTCAATTCATTAGATCCTTACTATTGATGTAACTACAAGTTCAACTCATTGGATTGACTACAAGAGATCAAACTAATGCGTAGATCCCACTTGCATCCATTTGAACTTGTGATTTCAATCAACAAAATCAATCATTGTACATGTAATAACAAGTGAAACGCATTAGGCTAATGATAAGCGATCAAACGAATGACGTGAATCTCATTTTTTCGTACAAACTTTTAGTTTGAACCATTGAAATCATTCGTTATAGATGTAATAACAAGCGAAACACGTTATATTAACTGAAATACAGCAAGTAAATAACTTAAATGTCATTTATGTTCATACAAGCCTGTAATTTCATTCCACTAAATCATTCAACATGCATCTTTAAGCACATTCACGCATTAGTTTGTGATTCAAGTCATTCAATTGATCCTTATAGTTAACCTAATGTGTTTCACTGTTTATTACTTCTATAAAGAACGATTTAAATCCAGTTCATACAGTTAAAATGGAATCTATGCATTAGTTTCATCCCTAGTAATTCAACTTGTCGTTACATTTATAGTACGCGATATAAGCGATTGAAATCAGTTGTTCGTATAAACACGAGTGGGATTTAAGCGATTCATTTGATCACACATATTTAATTGAATGTTTTTAACTTGTTAGTACATCCATTTTGAATGATTTAGTTGATCGAAATCACAAGTTTGTATGAGAATGAATAAGATTCAAGTCGTTAATTTGCTCCCTATATTTAATCTAATGTGTTTCACTTGTTATTACATGTGTAATGAACGATTTAAATGATTGAAATCACAAGTTCATATGGATACAAGTGGGATCTATGCTTTTGTTTGACCCCTTTTACTTAATTCAATGAAACAAAATTCTACTTATTGGACTAACTACAAGCATCAAACTAATCTATACATCAGATTTGTGTCCATATGAATTGGTGATTTCAATCATTTAAATCGTTACTTATACATGTAATAACAAGTGAAACACATTAGATTAACTATAAAAGAGCAAATGAACCACTTGAATTTTGTTCATTTTCATGCAAACTTGTGATTTAAATCCACTAAATCTTTCAACGTGGATGTAGCAACATGTTAATCACATTCAATGAAATATGCGTGCTCAGATGAATCGCTTAAATCCCACTCGTATTGATACAAACTTGTGATTTCAATTCATTAGATCCTTACTATTGATGTAACTACAAGTTCAACTCATTGGATTGACTACAAGAGATCAAACTAATGCGTAGATCCACTTGCATCCATTTGAACTTGTGATTTCAATCAACAAAATCAATCATTGTACATGTAATAACAAGTGAAACGCATTAGGCTAATGATAAGCGATCAAACGAATGACGTGAATCTCATTTTTTCGTACAAACTTTTAGTTTGAACCATTGAAATCATTCGTTATAGATGTAATAACAAGCGAAACACGTTATATTAACTGAAATACAGCAAGTAAATAACTTAAATGTCATTTATGTTCATACAAGCCTGTAATTTCATTCCACTAAATCATTCAACATGCATCTTTAAGCACATTCACGCATTAGTTTGTGATTCAAGTCATTCAATTGATCCCTTATAGTTAACCTAATGTGTTTCACTGTTTATTACTTCTATAAAGAACGATTTAAATCACCAGTTAAAAATGGAATCTATGCATTAGTTTCATCCCTAGTAATTCAACTTGTCGTTACATTTATAGTACGCGATATAAGCGATTGAAATCAGTTGTTCGTATAAACACGAGTGGGATTTAAGCGATTCATTTGATCACACATATTTAATTGAATGTTTTTAACTTGTTAGTACATCCATTTTGAATGATTTAGTTGATCGAAATCACAAGTTTGTATGAGAATGATAAGATTCAAGTCGTTAATTTGCTCCCTATATTTAATCTAATGTGTTTCACTTGTTATTACATGTGTAATGAACGATTTAAATGATTGAAATCACAAGTTCATATGGATACAAGTGGGATCTATGCTTTTGTTTGACCCTTTTACTTAATTCAATAAACAAAATTCTACTTATTGGACTAACTACAAGCATCAAACTAATCTATACATCAGATTTGTGTCCATATGAATTGGTGATTTCAATCATTTAAATCGTTACTTATACATGTAATAACAAGTGAAACACATTAGATTAACTATAAAAGAGCAAATGAACCACTTGAATTTTGTTCATTTTCATGCAAACTTGTGATTTAAATCCACTAAATCTTTCAACGTGGATGTAGCAACATGTTAATCACATTCAATGAAATATGCGTGCTCAGATGAATCGCTTAAATCCACTCGTATTGATACAAACTTGTGATTTCAATTCATTAGATCCTTACTATTGATGTAACTACAAGTTCAACTCATTGGATTGACTACAAGAGATCAAACTAATGCGTAGATCCACTTGCATCCATTTGAACTTGTGATTTCAATCAACAAAATCAATCATTGTACATGTAATAACAAGTGAAACGCATTAGGCTAATGATAAGCGATCAAACGAATGACGTGAATCTCATTTTTTCGTACAAACTTTTAGTTTGAACCATTGAAATCATTCGTTATAGATGTAATAACAAGCGAAACACGTTATATTAACTGAAATACAGCAAGTAAATAACTTAAATGTCATTTATGTTCATACAAGCCTGTAATTTCATTCCACTAAATCATTCAACATGCATCTTTAAGCACATTCACGCATTAGTTTGTGATTCAAGTCATTCAATTGATCCCTTATAGTTAACCTAATGTGTTTCACTGTTTATTACTTCTATAAAGAACGATTTAAATCACCAGTTCATAGTTAAAATGGAATCTATGCATTAGTTTCATCCCTAGTAATTCAACTTGTCGTTACATTTATAGTACGCGATATAAGCGATTGAAATCAGTTGTTCGTATAAACACGAGTGGGATTTAAGCGATTCATTTGATCACACATATTTAATTGAATGTTTTTAACTTGTTAGTACATCCATTTTGAATGATTTAGTTGATCGAAATCACAAGTTTGTATGAGAATGAATAAGATTCAAGTCGTTAATTTGCTCCCTATATTTAATCTAATGTGTTTCACTTGTTATTACATGTGTAATGAACGATTTAAATGATTGAAATCACAAGTTCATATGGATACAAGTGGGATCTATGCTTTTGTTTGACCCTTTTACTTAATTCAATGAAACAAAAATTCTACTTATTGGACTAACTACAAGCATCAAACTAATCTATACATCAGATTTGTGTCCATATGAATTGGTGATTTCAATCATTTAAATCGTTACTTATACATGTAATAACAAGTGAAACACATTAGATTAACTATAAAGAGCAAATGAACCACTTGAATTTTGTTCATTTTCATGCAAACTTGTGATTTAAATCCACTAAATCTTTCAACGTGGATGTAGCAACATGTTAATCACATTCAATGAAATATGCGTGCTCAGATGAATCGCTTAAATCCACTCGTATTGATACAAACTTGTGATTTCAATTCATTAGATCCTTACTATTGATGTAACTACAAGTTCAACTCATTGGATTGACTACAAGAGATCAAACTAATGCGTAGATCCCACTTGCATCCATTTGAACTTGTGATTTCAATCAACAAATCAATCATTGTACATGTAATAACAAGTGAAACGCATTAGGCTAATGATAAGCGATCAACGAATGACGTGAATCTCATTTTTTCGTACAAACTTTTAGTTTGAACCATTGAAATCATTCGTTATAGATGTAATAACAAGCGAAACACGTTATATTAACTGAAATACAGCAAGTAAATAACTTAAATGTCATTTATGTTCATACAAGCTGTAATTTCATTCCACTAATCATTCAACATGCATCTTTAAGCACATTCACGCATTAGTTTGTGATTCAAGTCATTCAATTGATCCTTATAGTTAACCTAATGTGTTTCACTGTTTATTACTTCTATAAAGAACGATTTAAATCACCAGTTAAAAATGGAATCTATGCATTAGTTTCATCCTAGTAATTCAACTTGTCGTTACATTTATAGTACGCGATATAAGCGATTGAAATCAGTTGTTCGTATAACACGAGTGGGATTTAAGCGATTCATTTGATCACACATATTTAATTGAATGTTTTTAACTTGTTAGTACATCCATTTTGAATGATTTAGTTGATCGAAATCACAAGTTTGTATGAGAATGATAAGATTCAAGTCGTTAATTTGCTCCCTATATTTAATCTAATGTGTTTCACTTGTTATTACATGTGTAATGAACGATTTAAATGATTGAAATCACAAGTTCATATGGATACAAGTGGGATCTATGCTTTTGTTTGACCCTTTTACTTAATTCAATGAAACAAAATTCTACTTATTGGACTAACTACAAGCATCAAACTAATCTATACATCAGATTTGTGTCCATATGAATTGGTGATTTCAATCATTTAAATCGTTACTTATACATGTAATAACAAGTGAACACATTAGATTAACTATAAAGAGCAAATGAACCACTTGAATTTTGTTCATTTTCATGCAAACTTGTGATTTAAATCCACTAATCTTTCAACGTGGATGTAGCAACATGTTAATCACATTCAATGAAATATGCGTGCTCAGATGAATCGCTTAAATCCACTCGTATTGATACAAACTTGTGATTTCAATTCATTAGATCCTTACTATTGATGTAACTACAAGTTCAACTCATTGGATTGACTACAAGAGATCAAACTAATGCGTAGATCCACTTGCATCCATTTGAACTTGTGATTTCAATCAACAAATCAATCATTGTACATGTAATAACAAGTGAAACGCATTAGGCTAATGATAAGCGATCAAACGAATGACGTGAATCTCATTTTTTCGTACAAACTTTTAGTTTGAACCATTGAAATCATTCGTTATAGATGTAATAACAAGCGAAACACGTTATATTAACTGAAATACAGCAAGTAAATAACTTAAATGTCATTTATGTTCATACAAGCCTGTAATTTCATTCCACTAAATCATTCAACATGCATCTTTAAGCACATTCACGCATTAGTTTGTGATTCAAGTCATTCAATTGATCCTTATAGTTAACCTAATGTGTTTCACTGTTTATTACTTCTATAAAGAACGATTTAAATCACCAGTTAAAAATGGAATCTATGCATTAGTTTCATCCCTAGTAATTCAACTTGTCGTTACATTTATAGTACGCGATATAAGCGATTGAAATCAGTTGTTCGTATAAACACGAGTGGGATTTAAGCGATTCATTTGATCACACATATTTAATTGAATGTTTTTAACTTGTTAGTACATCCATTTTGAATGATTTAGTTGATCGAAATCACAAGTTTGTATGAGAATGATAAGATTCAAGTCGTTAATTTGCTCCCTATATTTAATCTAATGTGTTTCACTTGTTATTACATGTGTAATGAACGATTTAAATGATTGAAATCACAAGTTCATATGGATACAAGTGGGATCTATGCTTTTGTTTGACCCTTTTACTTAATTCAATGAAACAAAATTCTACTTATTGGACTAACTACAAGCATCAAACTAATCTATACATCAGATTTGTGTCCATATGAATTGGTGATTTCAATCATTTAAATCGTTACTTATACATGTAATAACAAGTGAAACACATTAGATTAACTATAAAGAGCAAATGAACCACTTGAATTTTGTTCATTTTCATGCAAACTTGTGATTTAAATCCACTAAATCTTTCAACGTGGATGTAGCAACATGTTAATCACATTCAATGAAATATGCGTGCTCAGATGAATCGCTTAATCCACTCGTATTGATACAAACTTGTGATTTCAATTCATTAGATCCTTACTATTGATGTAACTACAAGTTCAACTCATTGGATTGACTACAAGAGATCAAACTAATGCGTAGATCCACTTGCATCCATTTGAACTTGTGATTTCAATCAACAAATCAATCATTGTACATGTAATAACAAGTGAAACGCATTAGGCTAATGATAAGCGATCAAACGAATGACGTGAATCTCATTTTTTCGTACAAACTTTTAGTTTGAACCATTGAAATCATTCGTTATAGATGTAATAACAAGCGAAACACGTTATATTAACTGAAATACAGCAAGTAAATAACTTAAATGTCATTTATGTTCATACAAGCCTGTAATTTCATTCCACTAAATCATTCAACATGCATCTTTAAGCACATTCACGCATTAGTTTGTGATTCAAGTCATTCAATTGATCCCTTATAGTTAACCTAATGTGTTTCACTGTTTATTACTTCTATAAAGAACGATTTAAATCACATCAGTTAAAATGGAATCTATGCATTAGTTTCATCCCTAGTAATTCAACTTGTCGTTACATTTATAGTACGCGATATAAGCGATTGAAATCAGTTGTTCGTATAACACGAGTGGGATTTAAGCGATTCATTTGATCACATATTTAATTGAATGTTTTTAACTTGTTAGTACATCCATTTTGAATGATTTAGTTGATCGAAATCACAAGTTTGTATGAGAATGATAAGATTCAAGTCGTTAATTTGCTCCCTATATTTAATCTAATGTGTTTCACTTGTTATTACATGTGTAATGAACGATTTAATGATTGAAATCACAAGTTCATATGGATACAAGTGGGATCTATGCTTTTGTTTGACCCTTTTACTTAATTCAATGAAACAAAAGTTCTACTTATTGGACTAACTACAAGCATCAAACTAATCTATACATCAGATTTGTGTCCATATGAATTGGTGATTTCAATCATTTAAATCGTTACTTATACATGTAATAACAAGTGAAACACATTAGATTAACTATAAAGAGCAAATGAACCACTTGAATTTTGTTCATTTTCATGCAAACTTGTGATTTAAATCACTAAATCTTTCAACGTGGATGTAGCAACATGTTAATCACATTCAATGAAATATGCGTGCTCAGATGAATCGCTTAAATCCACTCGTATTGATACAAACTTGTGATTTCAATTCATTAGATCCTTACTATTGATGTAACTACAAGTTCAACTCATTGGATTGACTACAAGAGATCAAACTAATGCGTAGATCCACTTGCATCCATTTGAACTTGTGATTTCAATCAACAAATCAATCATTGTACATGTAATAACAAGTGAACGCATTAGGCTAATGATAAGCGATCAACGAATGACGTGAATCTCATTTTTTCGTACAACTTTTAGTTTGAACCATTGAATCATTCGTTATAGATGTAATAACAAGCGAACACGTTATATTAACTGAAATACAGCAAGTAATAACTTAAATGTCATTTATGTTCATACAAGCTGTAATTTCATTCCACTAAATCATTCAACATGCATCTTTAAGCACATTCACGCATTAGTTTGTGATTCAAGTCATTCAATTGATCCTTATAGTTAACCTAATGTGTTTCACTGTTTATTACTTCTATAAAGAACGATTTAAATCACCAGTTAAAAATGGAATCTATGCATTAGTTTCATCCTAGTAATTCAACTTGTCGTTACATTTATAGTACGCGATATAAGCGATTGAAATCAGTTGTTCGTATAACACGAGTGGGATTTAGCGATTCATTTGATCACACATATTTAATTGAATGTTTTTAACTTGTTAGTACATCCATTTTGAATGATTTAGTTGATCGAAATCACAAGTTTGTATGAGAATGAATAAGATTCAAGTCGTTAATTTGCTCCCCTATATTTAATCTAATGTGTTTCACTTGTTATTACATGTGTAATGAACGATTTAAATATTGAAATCACAAGTTCATATGGATACAAGTGGGATCTATGCTTTTGTTTGACCCTTTTACTTAATTCAATGAAACAAAATTTCTACTTATTGGACTAACTACAAGCATCAAACTAATCTATACATCAGATTTGTGTCCATATGAATTGGTGATTTCAATCATTTAAATCGTTACTTATACATGTAATAACAAGTGAACACATTAGATTACTATAAAGAGCAAATGAACCACTTGAATTTTGTTCATTTTCATGCAACTTGTGATTTAAATCACTAATCTTTCAACGTGGATGTAGCAACATGTTATCACATTCAATGAATATGCGTGCTCAGATGAATCGCTTAAATCCCACTCGTATTGATACAAACTTGTGATTTCAATTCATTGATCCTTACTATTGATGTAACTACAAGTTCACTCATTGGATTGACTACAAGAGATCAACTAATGCGTAGATCCCACTTGCATCCATTTGAACTTGTGATTTCAATCACAATCATTGTAATGTAATAACAAGTGAAAGCATTAGGCTAATGATAGCGATCAAACGATGACGTGAATCTCATTTTTTCGTACAATTTTAGTTTGACCATTGAAATCATTCGTTATAGATGTAATACAAGCGAACGTTATATTAACTGAATAGCAAGTAATAACTTAATGTCATTTTGTTCATACAGCCTGTAATTTCATTCCACTAATCATTCAACATGATCTTTAAGCATTCACGATTAGTTTGTGATTCAGTATTCATTGATCCTTATAGTTAACTATGTGTTTCTGTTTATTATTCTATAAAGAACGATTTAAATCACCAGTTAAAATGGAATCTATGCATTAGTTTCATCCCTAGTAATTCAATTGTCGTTACATTTATAGTAGCGTATAAGCGATTGAATCAGTTGTTCGTATAACCGAGTGGGATTTAAGCGATTCATTTGATCACATATTTATTAATGTTTTTATTGTTAGTATCCTTTTGAATGATTTGTTGATCGAATCACAAGTTTGTATGAGAATGAGTATGATTCAAGTCGTTATTTGCTCCCCTATATTTAATCTAATGTGTTTCACTTGTTATTACATTGT
>NW_022204859.1:0-45600 GCF_008831285.2 Nymphaea colorata | reverse complement strand
ATGGTTTATCAAGAGAGAAGGATTCAAAGGTGGCTAAAGTAGTGGTCTAAAACTAACAGTAAGGTATGTATAATCTGAACCTGACAAAAAAGGTATCGATCTTGACTCTTACTTCCTCCCTTGATAATGAATGAGCATGTAAGTTTTGTGCCACACTGCAATAAAAGTCTTACAATAAAACAGAAGATTTATGGATTTGGATGAACGACAAAGCTATGTGATAGCTTCAATAGGATTTTGGCGGAGCTTCTTGATGTGGTTCAGTACCAAAGTGGTATGGTGTGTGTGTGTGGTATTAATGACATTAGGGATGGGTACAAAGCTTCAGACTTACGATCTCAACTGTTAACTACTAACTCAAGATAATATCTAAAAGGTTAGATTGTTAAAGAAAAAATGTTTTGAACATTGCGTTTCAATGTATATAATTGTCCACTTGGTTCAACCATCATCTTCTGGTCTCTTTCTCTCTCTCTCTCTCCCTCTCTCATATTACTTTATGCGAATCTTAACATTATGGGAAAGGTTAAGATATGGCTGTTGGATTCAATATGTATTTTGCAACCGAGTCCAATATGAACTTTATGCTAAATAAATTTGGATTGCAGATCATATATGTAAATTATTTTTACATAATAAAATCAATGAAATAAAAGATTAATAAGAAATCTGGCAAGTCCGAAAGGGGGAACTCTAGGGAATGTAGAAGGCTTGGCCTTGGGGATTTTCTACCAGATTTATTTAGGAGCGAGTAAATTAATTGAATGTCTTGTTTAACACAACCTATAAACAATGTGCCGATGAGTATTCTTCTCATGTATTCTAGTATTATAACAGATCACGCCACGATTGATGGGAATTAAAGTAAAGTGAATGAAGAAATATAAAAATTGGAGAGAGAAAAGAAGCAGCAATATGAACGTAGCTAGTCTGGAAGAGAAGAAGAATACAGTGTAAGGAATTGACAAAACAGCGTGAAAGGACTGAAGCCAATGAGTAATACTGACAGAATTGAGGGCAGAATTTCTTGAGCCGTGAAGGGCCGAATTTCTTCCGTAACTTGATTACTTCAGCGCTCTACCACTTGCAAGAGGATAATGTGGAGGTGGCGGTGATCAAACGGACCCACCTGCTCAATTTGAATTTTATGTGCAGTTTTTTGCCTATTTTCTTCGCATCCTTGTGAAAATTGCTTATCATCCTCTGCCCTTCATCTACGGAGAAATTGGGACTGGGATTGCTGCATATGGAGGCAGTAATAGATGCTCTTGTGCAAACAGCCATTTCTACTGCAACCAATTTGTTCAAAGAGACGAAAGACTACATCTTGAATAACAAAGACGATCTGAAGAAGCTCCAAAGGATCCTGAAAATCTTCCAAAAGGCCATTAAAGATGCTGATCGAGTCCTTTTTCAGCAAGGAGTGCGACAGACAACTAGAGTTTGAGCTTCATTATGATGCCGAGGACATCATCGAAGGATATCGAAGCAAAATTGAGGCCAGCAAGAGGGATCAGGTATGGAACGGTCTTTGACCACAGCACTCTCTTCCTATTACGAAGATGTTTCTTTTCGTTACCAAACTTGGTAACAAAATCAAGAAAATCAATGAAAGGCTTGATAAAATAAAGAAAGATTGGGACATGGTGGATAGGCTCAAAACAACTCCAAAAGGGGGTGGTAAGGACCCTGTTCATGGTGAACATGTAAACCGCAAAGAGGCAACCCATCACATAGGTGTACAACTAACTGCCCACAGGCAGGGAGAATGATAAAAAGGTGTTAGTAGAAATGCTCCCATTGAATGACTTTTGTGGTGAGACTGAGAAGGATGGTGCTTCTATTATCTCCATTGTTGGAAAGGGAGGGATCGGTAAAACGACTCTAGCAAACATGGTATTTAATGAAATTGAACAACAGTTCGGGGAACGCAGGTGGTGGGTTTGTGTTTTGGAAAGGCCAAACCATAAGGATTTGGTGCGGCAGATACTAAGGGAAGTGTGCAAGAGTTCTGGAGAAATCACTGATTGTTCCTTGACTGACTTATGCAAACAATTACTGAACGAGCTCTCAAAGTAAAAAATTTTGTTGGTCCTAGATGATGTATGGGAAGTAAAATGGTGGGAGAAAGAGATAGGGGGAACATTGATGGTGGGTGCAATGGGGACAAAAATTTTGATTGCCAGTAGAAAGAAATATGTGTCGGAGGGGATGGGTGCTTTTTATATGCATGAATTACAAGAATTTAATTTCCACCAAAGTTGGTACTTGTTTCTGAAGGAGGTTTTAAGAGAAGGCCAAACAGAAGAAGATTCGGTGATGCATAAGATCAAATTTGTTGGAGAGGGAATAGTAAAAAGTGTGGTGGGTTTCCACTTGTGATTAAGATGGTGGGGTCCATGATCTGCACCAAGAAAATGAGTAGGGAGGACTGGAAGTCCGTCGTGGGCAGTAAGATATGGGAATGGAAGACTCCTGCAGCCTCATCATCGTCCACTGAAATGGGTGGTGATATTCTTTCTGGTCTCATGCTGAGCTACGATGACTTGCCATATTATTTGAAGAGTTGTTTTGTGTATTGCTCCATTTATCCAAAGGATTATGTGATTGAAAGGGAGACATTGATCATGCAATGGGTGGCACATGGATTGATTGAGGCTGGCATAGATGTTAAAGCCACAACAAACCAATACATTGAAGATTTGATAAGGCGGTGTTTGATTGAAGAAATTGATTTGAAGAGCATCAAATTGCATGACATTTTGCATGACCTTGCCTTATATATAGGTGGAAGGAAATATGGCCATGCCTCTACTACTGAGCACACCTGCCATCTGTCATTACTTGGTGTACACGATGCAGAGGCACACAAGTCCATTGAATACCTTTCACTTGTAAAATATCTCGATCTAAACAATTCTAAATGAGACGGTTGCCCAGTTCAATCTGCAGACTCTGTAACTTGCAAACATTGGATTCAATTATAGTAAAATTGAAGAGTTGCCCAAGGAAATGGGTGAACTCTGCAACTTGAGGTCTCTTGGGCTGAAGTGGACATGGGAATTAAAATTTATAGCAGAAGGCTTGGGGAAGCTTACCAATTTTCGAACCTTGCATAGATTTGTGGTATGCGATGATGAAGGGGACACAAAGGGATGCAATATTAGGGAACTAAAAGACTTGAACAAACTACAGGGGGAATTGTCAATACAAAGGTTCGAGGGGACAAGAAAAGCAATTGATTGTGCAAGAAATGCACAATTGCTTAAGGAGAAGTATGGCATAATTAGTTTGGAATTCTACTTTGGAATTACTGGAGGTGTTTCAGAACAGAGTGGTACTTCTGAACAGAGTAATGACGAACAGAGTGGTGCTTCTGAACAGACTAGTGCACTGGAGGCATTGGAACCTCCACTTGGGCTGGAGTGCTTGGAGATAGGTGATTATAAAGGAAAGATGCCAGTTTGACATTTGAATACTGAGTATACCAATCTACATTCACTAAAGCTGGAAGGATGCCATTTATGGGAAAAAACTGATAAGCATTACCTCGTTGAAAGTACCAAATGTCATCAATTGCCCAGCACTATGTGAAATAGCTAGCACGCCTGCCTTTGCGTCATTGAAGGTAGAGGAATGCTGCAGCCTAGAGCAATTACCTCATCACATGCCTGCTCTCAAGTGGTTGGACGTGGCACTTTGTGACAGCCTAGAGCAATTGCCTGATCACAAGCCTGCTCTCAAGTCGTTGATGGTGTGGGCATGTGAAGGCTTAAAGGCTCTTGTTAACATGCCTGCCTTGGAGTCATTGGAGGTGAGTTATTGTGATTGTATAGAGCATTTACATGACATGCCTGCTCTGAAGTCATTGATGGTGCGGAGATGTGACGGGCTGAAGACTCTAGCTGACATGCCTGCCTTGGAGTCGTTGGAGGTAGAATTTTGTGACAGCCTAGAGTAATTACGTCCTGACATGCCTCCTCTCAAGTCATAGAAAGTGTATGGACCTAATAGCTTGAAGGCTCTTGTTAACGTTCCTTTACTTGAGGAGTTGATGGTGGAAGGTTTGCTCAACTGGGAAGGGTGGCCAGCAGATGGATTAGGGGAAACAACATTGACTTCTATGCCAAGGTTAAGAGAGGCAAATTTTATGAATTGTCATGGGATGCAGACAGAAGGCTTGCTTGATGCTCTATTGGAGCTGGCGCGGCATGATGGTCAAGTGACTCACCTCCAAAGTCTGTCAGTGTGTTGTTGCCTAAGTGCAAGATTGGGATGAAAATTCCTTGAGCAACTGCCTCACCTCATTGAGTTAAGGTTGGATCCAGACTCAGCAGTACTACTTCCATCACCATTGCCATTGGAGGTATCAACATTTCTACCCTCCCTCAAGTCTCTGTCTTTGAGTGACACGAATGTTGATGAGGTCAAATTGGGAAGGGTGCCCCAGTGCTTGTGGGGTCTCTCCCAACTGGAGACATTGTACCTCAACAAAGGGGAACTGCATCCCCAAGGGGGTTAGTGCATTAGGCGGGTGGGGGTGGGTAAACTACTAGTTTCCGTTTTGAATCCCCATTGTGTCAACTGCCTGTGCTGCAAAAGGAAGGCACTGATATGAAAATTGATGCTTAATGTGGGCACCTTTTCGAAGGCGCCAAAAGCAGACTTGGACTCTATGGGGACTTTATTGTAAAAAATGACTTCTAATACTCATTCTGCTCTCCCAAACAGGGGAAACACAAAACGTTTTGACCATTTTTCTTATTTTGTTTGATGAATTTAGCAAGTTAAAGCTATGGGAAGCCCCACATGAGACAAGGGGTACATGTCCACTCTTCATTTCCTAAAATCTCATTACATGTCTTTATGGTTGCAGCCAGTGGTAGAGCCAGAAATTTCTGGTTGAGGGGCACTTCAAGTGTAAGATTCAAACCTTAAGGGGCATTGATATGTAAAAAACTGAAAATTAATGAAGTTTTTGTATCTAAATAGTTTTTTTTTTTTTGGGTTGGTGTTGGCAATTGCCCACACTAGCAATAATGTAGCTCTGCCACTGGGTCACAGCAGCTAAGTTTTCACTATGGTCAACACGCTATGCATCCCCATTTTTGGCTGCTGTAAATATCATTTTTTTGTTAATACAAGTCCAGAGCCTAACACCCACCATCTTCCATAGGAAACCTGAGCTGCTAATTACCCTATATCTAGAGATGTCAGCATATCCGATTCGAATGTGATCTGCTGACATCCCTACTATTTCCACATAAATTGTCCAACTCAACTCAAAGATCAGAAGACAAAGATGCAGCCCCTGAGAAATGAATTAGCATGGGATTTGCAATTGGAAGGAATGCAACAGGCAAGCTTAGCATCGCAAAGAGGTGCTGATAGACTCTTTCTTAAGCATATCAATGGCCAAAAAGAGCGGCGAATAAGCCAGATGTGGGCTTGTATGAGCAGCTGCCGGCAGGGTCAACAGCTTTTCAATGAGGAGTGGACTTGGATTGTGGATCTTGCCATAGGAGCTGCACATAGGTTTGCTTGTCATATGCCATCAGCCATAGGGATGTCAATGGATCAGATTCAAATAAAATATACTCTTAACCATATGTAGCTGCTTTTTCAAATACTCACGTGTTCATATTTGAATTCTGATTTGAACATGAATGAATAAAGTTCATATCTAAGTCTGAAATCCAATTTTGCAATCTGAATATGATCTGAATCCAACTTTGCATTCACTTCTTAATCTAAATTTTGAACCAAATCTAGCTGAGTTTCAATATATAAGAGTATTAGATGTATGATATTTGTTTAAAACTAAATCTGATCTGAATTTGAATCTGATCAAATATTTACATATATCTGAATCCAAATCCAATAGAATGTCATTTCTTAAATCCAAAGCTGATCTGATTTTTCCATTGGACATTATATTTTTTTTCTATAACTGGTTTTTCAGAATGGTTTGGTTCGATATCTGATTCAAATCAAATATATTGACATCCTTAGTTAACCAGAAATGCCTATCTCCGCCACTGGAAATGGGAGTCAAAGACGCACCATGATATGCGCGTGATACTACTACTTGATTCTAACTGAAGTGGCCACAGGTATTGGCAGATGATCTATGTTTCAAATCTAGGAAATGATGAGATCATTCAACCTTCTTTGACGCACATTTCAGTTCCTTTGTTTCCAAAGTCTAGAGAAGTAGCACCCATAAGGATGGAACTAAGAATGTACTGTCAGCGCCCCCCTCAAGCCAAGTAGCTATGCTATGGCATGTCAATTCCAAATAGTTGACTACAATATATTACAAGATAACAGTAATTTAAGTTTGAAGCAATACTTGACGAACAATATACTAGGCAAAGTAGACCACGTAACTGAATAGTTTTGATGCGAGTGATTCCACAAACATCAACATAAGTCATTCATGCATCTCATTCATTCAGCATCATTCATCAAATATCATGTCTTGGACGTGTCAATGGATTGAAACTCACAAGATCTCGAGAGGTAGATCGGCCTATTGCCTTCTTTATTGCTTATATGAGATGTATCATTTCTACCAATCAGCAAATTTGTTCATTTGGAAGTTCTACACTGTCATGCCTCATTTCTTTCAGCACCTATTATTTAAATGAGATGAAGAAGCTATTTAATTGGAATGGATACAGCCTTGTCCATATCATTAAATAAAAGTAATGCCATTGTGTTTGTCATTCAAAGAGCAGTGGTGGAGTCAAAAAAATTAGCTGGAGGGACCCTTCTTTAAAAACATTTATATCTTTAGGGGTTATAAAAAAAAATATTAAATTTGCTAATGTAAAAAATAAAGAAATTTTAAAGAGCTGGTCTGAGCAGCTTAGCCCACATGTGACTAAGCCACTGCCAAAGAGGGTCAAAACGACAACATAGTGGCCAGGGAAGAGACACATTCAGTCATGTACTTCGTCTTCGAAACTTCTCTTGCTACATTGTCATACTAGCATGTAAGATTCAATCATGTATTCAGTTTTCAAAACTTGTCTTGGTAGTTTTTTCATACTAGTGTCTAAGGGAAGAGAAATATTCAATCATGTACTTCATTTTTTAAACCTCTCTTGATACTTTCTCATATTAATATGCAGCCAGAATGCAAAGTTTTATAGGAATAATCCGACTGCCCACCAATTTGATGGAAAAACCATACGGCAGGGCAATGCTAAGACATACCCAAGCTTTTGCTACATGGCCGGAATCGAGCTTGCTTCAAGATGATATATGGTATCTAGATTCTAGGGCAACACATCACATGGCAGCAGATATTGGCAATGCTATCACCAACAAAAATGAATGTAAAGTTGATCTCACACTGTTTGGTAAGCTCACATTGTTTTCCCTTCATATTCAAAAATTTGATCTCAAAGATGCTTTACATGTTAATGTGCACTAAGAAAAATATGTTGTTTATGTTGCCAAACTTACACATGATAATCACCATTTTTTTGACTTTTGTCCTAACAAATTTATGGTTTAGGATCATTAGAAACTAAAAGTTTTAGTCTAAGGCACCAACGAGAAAAATTTATACAAGCAAAGTGCTTCAATGTTTGCGCATAAACAGTTCAAACAAGAAAGCCTTTATGAAAATTTTGCCTGCACTTGTGACCTTCATTTTTTTCAATTTGAGAATTATTAGATTTAAAGTCAAAGCATGTGGTTTTATATTGAATATGAACTTTATAAAGGATATATATGTTATGGCTCCTCACTCTTGCAATACATGCATTTCTCAACATACTGTTTTCTATGAAGCAAACGGTTCGCAGTTTTTAAATGCTATTAATTAATTAAAAAACTAACTGTAATTTAAACTAAACCAAATAATCCAGGCCCCATTTCCAATGCAATTCAAGAGACATTCAAAATATATCTTGCCCAAAATGAAACTTTGTCTATCTTCATCAACCCATAGCTTGGTCAAGAATATATCATGAATCACCTATTTGTACATGAAGCCTCATGTCCCATCAACCAACCAAGAGAAGAAGAAGGGAAAGGAAATCATGAAGTGGAACTGGAGTTTAGACCCATCTAGTGAAAGACGTACAATAATAGAACTAATTAATTTGAACTCACCATATGATTAACCAATCTATGGATGAAACAAGAGCATTAAATGCTTATTTTACATCCAAATATAGTCTTCCTTTGTGTCTCCTTAGCGAAGTCAATACAAGTTAAGTTGAACTCAGAGTTCATCTTAAAGCAAAATGCAATCCTAAAAGCGCTCAAGCTACGGAAGAAGAGTTGGAGTCTTTTTATACAAATCAATTGTGGGCTCGTCCCAGCCAACAGCTCACATAATAATGTTAGATGTGGATGGATATTTAGATTAATAGGGATGAACTCTAATGGCTCAATTGCTTAGTATAAGTCTCGCCACTTTGCAGAAGGTATAATCCATAAGAAGGGACATACTAATATGAAACTTATAGTCCTATTGTTAACCAAACTACAAAACCATTGATCTCAACCATGCCTATCTCGATGGGTAGATCTTTACATGAATTAGGTGTCAATATTTTCTCACAACAGATACTAAAGTAAAAGGTGGTTCATGATGCAACCAACATGGTTTTAAGATTAATGGGTTCCATTCATGTTTATCGCCTCAATAAAGCATTGTCTAAGTCAAAAAAATGCTAACAAGGCATGTCCTTGCTCATCACACTTGGGGTTCATGAGTCACAATTAGATATGTCCATAAAATCCTCATTGATGATTTGTGTAGATGACATCATAGTCACTAGAAGTAACATGGTTGAGGTAGAAAAAAATCATAGTCACTAAAAGTAACAAACTAATTGTGGCAAGTTCCCTGTAAAATATATAAGATGACAACTTATTGCAAATCAAATACTATATATGTATGTATATATGTATGTATGTATAGTGAATGGGCTCTTATAGGTAGCATAGCAGGTCAGACTAGCAGTATAGCAAAGGGCCGATTGTCAACTCGATTCTCATGAGTGCTATTCACCTGAACTACAAAAGGTGAGTGTGTGATGCTTAGTTGATGGGTGCCTTGCTTTGAACTTAATTCACAAAGAAGCCCCAAACTGTGGGGCAGGAGGAAAGAGGGAGGGGCTTCCAGCTACACCCCTACAAAACAAAAGCAAAACATCAAATCTTAAACATTTAAAACTAGCAAATT
This sequence comes from Nymphaea colorata, assembly GCF_008831285.2. Lineage (NCBI taxonomy): Eukaryota > Viridiplantae > Streptophyta > Magnoliopsida > Nymphaeales > Nymphaeaceae > Nymphaea > Nymphaea colorata. Next base: position 36,392 of record NW_022204859.1, on the reverse strand, counting down.
GAATAACACAATTATCATTTTTTTTCAAATTGTTGTGTCCTCCCTACCCAGGTACCCAAACCTATGCCTGAATCCATGCCAGCACTAATGCGACTTGGGCTCGGGGAAATGTTGGGAACACATTTGAAAGGGATGTCAACTGTTGTAATATGATAAAGCAAGAATGCTCGGATGTAGATCCAAATGAGGAAGGAGATTCTATCAATGATTCGATCGAATACAGGAGCCAAGAAAATTGTCATGAAAATCTGTTGTATTGAAATAATTCCATATCTGATCCTATAAATCAAGATATTGATAATTTGTATGAAAGACTTTTCACTTATTAAATGGCCATATCAGATTCATCTAAGAAGTAAACTGTTCGTAAGTGTGTTATATACAAAGGGAGGGTTTCTTGCCCTTGCTGGTCTGCTGTCAACCAGCCCTTTCTTTCAAACAACTTTAGAAAAAAAAGTGGATTTTAACATCAAATGAGCTACCGTGGTTGCAAAACCAAAAAAGGTCTGAGTTAACATCTTTAACTTCTCTGCTATAAATCAATAACCAAAAGTTTCCACTAGAAATTCCTTCATCATATGATATTCATGCACTCAGATACTTCGGGAAAGATAAATCAAACTAGAAATTCTCTCTCAAACTACTAATGTGGTTGAGAGTTGTGTTCTTGAACCTACTAATGTGGTGATATCTTAGGTCCCTTTCTCTCTCTAACTCTTTCTCCCTCTATATGACAAAAGTTTTGTAATAATATTTCTCTCTCTCTCTAAGAATAGGAGCAAACTTTTGTAATATTTGCTCTCTCTAGATGTTGATCAGATAACAAAAAGGCTGTTCCGATAATCAAAAGCCCATGATGGAGGAGTCAGTGGAGGCGTGGGGGAGGTAGATGAAGGAAATACCAACCTCACTCTTCTCAGTCTTGGACCATTCAGTCCCGTCCTCCCTTTCTCTTTTCTCTGTCTCAGAAAGGACTAGTTGTTTTGACTTTGGACCGATGCAAGGCAAGAAGTCAGAGAAGATAGAGAGAGAGGAAGGGAGAGGGGAGTGATGATCAAGTTAGGGGAGGCATCAGGGGGGCAACGGTCGCCGTCTGCAACAGCAGTACCATGGAAGGCGGTGGGGAGGAGGAGCATGAGACGCAGGAGGTCGCCGTCCTGCATGTGCTGAAGGAGGCATCCCGGCAGATACGGTAGTCTCCCACTGCCGGCGGAAGCAGGAGGAGGAGGAGGACGGTAGCACCATCAAGGACCTCCTCCACCTCCAGACCGAGGACCTCGCCTCCAAGTTCAAGGACCCCAAGCTTGCCGACCTCACCCACCACCTTTGCAGCCCCCGCTCCTAGGTGGACAACCAGCTCCCCCACTCCTACCTCACCATCATCAGTTCCTTCATCAGGGGCCGCGTCTTCAGCAGTGACATCATGTGTGTCACCGGCGTCATCGAGTCGGAGATTCAGGCATGGATCGACCGGAAGAGTGTCAAGAAGCTGGTGAAGTCGCTGCTCAGTGAGGATGAGGAGGAGGTGAAGGTCGTCGGGTTGCTGTCGGTCTTCGAGACCCGGGTCTCCAGGATGCCGTGCTGAGGTCCCAGGCTTTTTCCTTGCTCGAATCGGTCCTATGTGACAGGAAGGTGTCCAGGTGGGCTAGGGAGAACTGCCCCTTCACCATGGCGGCTCTAGTGAGCTCTAGTGACATTCAACAAGGACATGTTCATGGGTCAGGTGGTGATGAGCCCGATGGCGATGACCCAGGTGGAATTGGGCTCCGCCGACGGCCTCAGGGTCCTCTGTAGCTTGATCATCGCCATCAAAAGCCTCTTTGTCGATGAGATCCACCAAAGCGGGGACCTCCCCAAGATCATAAAGGCCTTGGATTCGGAAGACGAGGGCTTGAAATCGGCTGCTTTAGATTGTATTATGGAGATTGGATACATTGGTAGAAAGGAGGCAATCAAGGCCATGATGGAGAAGGTGTTAAATTCCATGGAAGGAAGGTAGGAAGAAAAACGGGACAGCACAAATTTAATGTGGTTTGGCGTTAATAGCCTACATCCACGAAAACAGAGAAACCTCTGTTTTTTGTCTCTCTTATTTTTTCTTACTGATCTCCTTTGAATGATCTCCTTATAAAGAGTTACAGCCCCTTCTTCCCTTACATATCCCAACGGTTTAAGATCCCTGGAAATCAGGGAGTTACTAAGAAAAAAGGCAACATGTTAAAGAGGTAAGACGAGCTTGGTAAGACGATATTGATGAGATTCTCGTTCTGTTGCTCCTCTTTCCAAAGATATGATCAACCGTTAGCTGGTGAGGATGTCTTTCCAAGAAGGAGATGAACATTAGCTGCTGAGGATTTCTTTCCAAGGAGGAGACGGTGACAGAGCTTCCTTCCAAATGTGCTAACAAACTCCCCCTCAAGTTGGTAGGCAGACATCAGTCTGCGCCAACTTGTCCGTAATAATCCTTTGCCTTTCTTTCCCAAGACTTTTTGTCAAGATGTCGGTGAGCTGGTTTTCGCTTCTAACATGAGAAGTTGCAATGATGCCATCTTGAATTTTTTCTCGAACGAAATGACAATCGACTTCGATATGTTTTGTTCATTCATGAAATTTGGGATTCGCACCAATATGAATAGCAGCCATGTTGTCACACTTAAGTTCCATTGGGGAGTGAGTTTCGACCCCTATATCCTTAAGGAGGGACTTAAGCCAAATCAATTCACACGTACATATGGCCATGGCTTGGTATTCTGCCTCTGCGCTGGATCGGGCTACTACGGCTTGTTTTTTACTTCGCCAAGTGATCAAATTTCTTCCAAGAAACATGCTGTTACCTGATGTTGACCATTTGTCGTTTGGGTCCCCAACCTAGTCTGCATCACAATAGCCAGTAATGTGAGGAGATTGGTCGCGTCTCAATAGGATTCCCTTTCCTGATGTCCCCTTTAAGTACCTCAAAATCCGGTGAGCTGGCTCAACATGATGGGATCTTGGTTGGTGCATGAATTGGCTAATGACACTGACAACATACATAATGTCAGGCTGCATAACTGTCAAATATATTAGTTTTCCAACTAGTTTTTGGAAACTTTCTTTGTTTTCGAAAATATCACCATCTTCTTTCCTTAGCTTGCAGTTCATCTCAAGGGGTGTGTTTGCGGGTTTGGTGCCTAGATATCCAGTATTTTTCAAGAGATCAATCGTGTATTTGCGTTCACATATAAATACTCCTTTTTCATAGTGAGCCGCTTCTATTCCAAGGAAGTATTGTAACAGTCCAAGATCTTTGATTTCAAACTCGCTATTTAAATGTTTTTTTATAGCCTGCATGATCTCAAAGTCATCTCCAGTAAGTATGATATCATCCCCATACACAAGCAAGATGGTTACCTTGGATTTTCTGGTGAATGTGAACATGGCGTAATCGGTAGAGCTTTGCTGAAATCTATAATTGATGAGTGCTGTCTTCAGACGAGCAAACCAGGCATGAGGTGATTGCTTCAATCCATAAAGAGCTTTCCTTAGTTTGCAAACATGTTCAGATCGGCAGTTAACTCCTTGCGGTACTTCCATGTAGACCTCTTGTTCCAATTCACCATGGAGAAATGCATTTTTTACATCAAGTTAGAGAAGATTCCACCTTTTTGTAGGTGCAACTGCAAGAAGAGTTCTCACTGTGTTCATTTTTGCTACCGGGGCAAAGGTTTCATTGTAATCGATTCCTTCTGTCTCAGTGAAGCCCTTTGCAACGAGGCGAGCCTTATATCGCTCCACTTCTCCATTGCTCTTGAACTTTATTTTGTAGATCCATTTACAACCTACCAGTTTCTTTTCGTCTGGTAGAGGAACAAGATCCCAAGTATAGTTCTTTTCAAGCACCTTGATTTCTTCTTCCATAGCTGCCCTCCACCATAAGACTGCACTAGCTTCATTAAAGTTTCTTGGCTCTTGATGACCATAAATAACGAAGATGTATGACTTGTAATTATGCGAGAGAACTTCAAAAGAGAGATAATTGTCTAGTGAATGAAGACTTCCAACGGATAAGTAAGTATATTAATCACTTAACTTGGATGGAGGCCGAGTCACTCTAGAGGAACGTCTTACGCCTGGTTGAGATTTGACGTTGGTAGGTGGTTCGTCTTCCTCCAAAATAGTGTTTTCAAGGCTGCTATTGTTACTGGGAAAGTGGGCAATCCCTGGTTGGCATGTAGGCATTTGACTTGCAAAGATGTCAGCCAGCGGACGTGGAGTATCATCAACACTATTTTCAGCAGAGTTTCTATTATTTGCCTCCCCCTTTATGCAGCAGTCAGAGAAATGTTGACTTTCATAGAATTTTACATCCTGAGATACAATCATACGTTTAGAGAGAGGGTCAAAACAGCGATAACCTCTCTTCTTGCTTGAGTATCCAAAGAATATACACTTAATCGCATGTCATCCTCTCTTCTTGCTTGAGTATCCAAAGAATATACACTTAATCGCATGTCATTGGAATTTATTTCTAAATCTTTCTTGTACTTGTACGAAACATTTGCACCCAAACACCCTGAGGTGTTTAAGTGACAGCGGCTTATTGAGAAGGAGTTCAAGAGGAATTTTTCCTTCTATGCTAGAGTTTGGAACTTGATTGGATATATAACATGCTGTCCCAATGGCTTCGCTTCAAAAAATCTGAGGTACGTTCTTGTGCATCATAAGAGCCCGAGAAATATTCAGAAACTGTCGGTTTTTTCTTTCCGCAATGCCGTTTTGTTGAGGCGTCCCGGTGCAGGTATATTGGGGTTGTATTCCATGCTTCCTCATGAAGTTTTTCAATGCATCATTAAGCGAAGCATTTTAATCTTAGCACCATATTGAGGGAGAATGAGGGCATAGAATTCTTCAAAAATTTTTGGCACTTAACTCTTATTTTTGAGAAAATAAATCCATGTTACACGAGTCATATCATCAATGAAAGAGACATAGAACTTAAAACCAGCATGAGAGTCCTCTGGAGCAGGCCCCCAAACATCTGAGTGAATGAGATCAAAGAGACAAAAGACTACATCTTGAATGCCAAAGACGATCTGAAAAGCTCCAAAGGATCCTGAAAATCTTCCAAAAGGCCATCGAAGATGCTGATCGAGTCCTTTTTCAGCAAGGAGTGCGACACAGAACTAGAGTTTGAGCTCAAGGATGTTCTTTATGATGGCAAGGACATCATCGAAGGATATCGAAGCAAAATTGAGGCCAGCAAGAGGGATCAGGTACAGAAGTGGTCTTTGACCGCAGCACTCTCTTCCAATTAAGAAAATGTTTCTTTTCGTTACGAACTTGGCAACAAAATCAAGAAAATCAATGAAAGACTTGATAAAATAAAGTAAGATTGGGATATGGTGGATAGGCTCAAAACAACACCAAAAGGGGGTGGTAAGGACCCTGTTTAATGTGAACATGTCAACCCCAAAGAGGCAACCCGTCACATAGGTATACAACTGCCCATAGGCGGGGAGAATGATAAAAAGGTGTTAGTAGAAATGCTCTTGTCGAATGACTTTTGTAGTAAGACTGAGAAGGGTGCTGCTTCTATTATCTCCATTGTTGGAAAGGGAGGGATCGATAAAATGACTCTTGCAAACATGGTATTTAATGAAGTTGAACAACAGTTCGTGGAATGCAGGTGGTGGGTTTGTGTTTCGGAAAGGCCAAACCATAAGGATTTGGTGCGGCAGATACTAAGGGAAGTGTGCAAGAGTTCTGGAGAAAACACTGATTGTTCCTTGACTGACTTATGCACACAATTACTGAACGAGCTCTCAAAGAAAAAAATTTTGTTGGTCCTAGATGATGTATGGGAAGTAAAATGGTGGGAGGAAGAGATAGGGGCAATCGGGAGCAAAATTTTGATTACCAGTAGAAATAAATATGTGTCGGAGGGGATGGGTGCTTTTTATATGCATGAATTACAAGAATATAGTTTCCACATAAGTTGGTACTTGTTTGTGAAGGAGGTTTTAAGAGAAGGCCAAACAGAAGAAGATTTGGTGACACATAAGATCAAATTTGTTGGGGAGAGAATAGTAAAGAAGGGTGTGGTGGGTAATTTTTGCATGTCGCTTGGATTCAGATCCATTGGAATCTGGTATCCATCGGACCAACTTACAAAACTGTTCCAAATCCAAATTCAATTATGATTAAGAATTGTTTGACTTCTTCTTTTGGAGTTTCCTTTTAAGAACTCTCTTCTGTTTTTGACATCTCATTCTAACAGGAAAGTTTGGGTTCCAAAGAACACAATGTTCATATTATCAAACACCCTCTAAAGTGTGAAAATTTTTGTTGCTATTCTTCTTGTACACTTCCAGGCCTTCTCCCTAGCAGGATTCTATTGGAAGTTCATAGTTTTTTTCATGTATATCTTTGGATCAATGCCTTTAAAGCAAAATTATTGGAATCAAACAGAAGTTAACCTATCCAACCCAAATCGCTGTTAAGCCAAATTTTTGGCCGAGCAGGAGGTTAACAACCACACTACCTAGAAAAGACCCAAGGGCTCCTCATACCTTTCAGCTTAAGTGTCGTGAACTCACGTTTAATTGTTCATATATGTTTTTGGTATTATCATTTTTAAAAAAGGTAAATTTTATATAGTGTTTTGCCGATTCACAGTTGAATCAATTGAATTGTCAAAATAGCCAATTTTACTGAATTGACCAGCTTGATTGATTTGATTCAATGTAAGTATGTTTTTTGCAATAGCAGTATTTAAAAAAATATAAACTGAACCCTCACAAGATGGTTTCCACAACCATAAATGTTTACTACCCACGAATGTTCTTTTAGAAAATCATCAAAGAACGTAACGATACAACCCTAACCGACATTTCATCTAACTATATTAATCTCGAGCTGATAAACATCCAAGCCTCCAAAAGAGTTAATTTTCCTTAATATTTCTGGAACTTACAATAATTTAGTTTGCATTGTCAAGGTATCATTTGTTTGCAGGGATATTATATGAGTGTCTAATAAATCCACTCTAAAGATTAGGGCCTCATGAAACAGTACTAAAATTTTTGTGTTATCCTTCATCGAACACTCACATAATAATGTTCATGCATGTTGTTAAACAACCCCTAAGAGTATTTAATGACAATGAATCTCTCGTCGATTATTTCTTTTCTGAGGACAAACTATCTTTATTTAAGGGCATAGCTAAGGATGTCGATGTATCTAATATCCGATTAAATTAGAAAGGAAAATAAAAGTGTTTAGGTTCAATTTCAAACAAATATCCTTGTATATTTAATATACAAAAAATTTGAAAGATGGCCAGTCCTTCACATGTCAAAATATAGTCTGAATTTGATTGCATAATTAAAGGATGGATTCAGACTTGGATCATGTTAAAATGAAAATTAGATATCAGATCGGATCTGGACTATAAATTTAAAAATTTAATTCACACAAACATTTCTTTCATTAATATTCAAATCTTAAATCAAATCTAAATATGTGAACTAATGATATATAGAATAGGGTAATGCCGTACATTCGGTTTGAACCTGATCCGATTGGGTATCATTCTTTCGCCGGCCATACGCCACACTAGGTCGCAGGGTCCTTTAGAAACCTGTGGCACTTGTAAATTCCATATCTCTTCACAGGATTGTCCAAAAAAATCTGAAAATTTGACAAAAAATACTAGACACTTTCCCAAATCCAATGCCACCTTAATCGACCTCTGAATCGCCTCCAGTCAAGAACGTGCTCCAGAGAAAGTCACGCCTGGAATGCCCTGTCTGGCGAGCTTGGTGCTGCCTACCTCTTTGCGATAGCAACTGCGGCACTTCTAAAATGCCGTCTTCTCCCTCAGCTCCTTATCATGTTCTCACGAGATCTTCAGATAACCTTGCTGGATACATGTGTGCATACATGTGACAGAGACAGAGAGATAATGAGAGAGAGAGTACTGAATTTAACTTATTAATGTACCCATTTCATTACATGATGATACATAGCATCATAATTTTTATTCGGTTAATGGGCACCAACATGGTTGATAGATTGGGAAACAGCGACACTGGTGAGTTGCTTAGGCAGTCTGGATGGGCTCGGCAATGAGAGAGTAGATACGGTCCATGGACTCATGCTCCAAGACACCGACGCCATCTTCATAGTCATACATGCACAGGGAGTCCATGGATGGGAAGGCAGTCTGTTTCTGTTGCTGCTGCTGCTGAGCAGAGAGCAGCTCCCTGTTCAGCCTCCTCCATGCATCCCTTAGCAAGTTCCTTATGTGCTGCCGTGCTTGCTCCACCACTACCCTTGCCTCGTTTATATAAATCTGGACCGATCAAGGCAGGTTGCCTCTCCCGAATCCAACCTTCAATCAAGTGTTCAACATATAAAGAGAAGATCATCAGCCAATCAAAACAGAAAAACAGAACAAGAACATTGTCAACTCAGAAGCTAATACTAGTTAACCAGCAGAAAATACACTAAACTATCCCTGGATCTCTGGAGGTCAGCCGAGAGACGAACTACCATCGATGACAAGTTGACGATGTTGGACTCGGACTGCAGCTGCTGGATTGTTTGTTCCTCAATGTTTTGGGAGAGGAAGAAGTAGGCAGGAAGGGGAATAGGGCCGGTCATGGCTGCCCGGTTGTTGCTCAAATATTGCTCTAGCCTTGGTGTCTGATGGGCACGGTGCCACCATGCTTCAACCAAGTAAGCTCTGCACACACCCACCCACTGCTCAAGAGTAGAAGAGAGCAAGTCAATTAGAAAGTGAAGCTAATATATTAATGTGATGATGTGAAGAGTAGAAGAAAGATTTGGTAGAGAAAGTGTCGTACCGCTCTCCTCATGTGTGAAGTGATTTCACGGCCATGCCTCCTAAGAACAGTGTAGCTGATCTGGTTGGTCGTGTTGTAGACAGCCGCATAGAAGACCCTCAGTGACTGTGGCAGCTGCTCTGCCGCTTGAAGATCCCACCTGCATATATACAATATATGCCCACATTAGCTCCTAATGATGTGAAGCAGAAACTAGAGACAGAGTTGCTACCTCTAATTTACCAACCATAATCACCCTTTACCTCTCAACAACTTGCACAAAGCGTTCGAGCTCCTCAACAGACTGATGCTCGCTGAAGATGTCCTCAATGGTGGCCATCAAGCAGGAGACCCTGGCGAGTTGCATCCTGTACTGTGAGAACTGTGGCTCATGCATCTGCCCCACTGCCATGAAGTAGCTCTCCACCAATCTCTGGCGAAGCTAATGTGCTCGCCCAAGCCCAAGTCCCTCCACCACCTGCAAACACCCAAAACAAAGGACTCATGGTTGCTTATTAGTGGACCCAATGATGCAGACCAGCAACAATGTAACATACATGATATTCATTACTGATATACATATATACATAGAATGACATTAGTTGCTGCATTATTATCAACTATTAACCAAGTGATTTAGGCGAAAGTGCAAGAATGAATTGTACCCGGATAACTCCCTGATCTCTCTTTGGTGGATTGTCTGCACCATGTTGAAGTCCAGCCTAGCAAACTCATGCAGCACTTGGCTTCTGCGGTCCGTCCTCTCGAATGTCTCAATATCCTCTCGGGCCTTGACCCTGCGAACCCTTCTGTGGAGAAGAACCTGCAGAGCATGCTGTACCTGTCGAGACATCCTCTGCTCCATGCGGCTTATCCTTGCCCTAAGATGCTCTGAAGAGAAGGCCGTAGCTTCTTCCAACGCAGTTTCTCCTTCATAGGCTAGTTGTGATGCTTCGTAGAGGCTCTGCAACCCTCTCACATCCTCACGAAGATTCTCAGAGAACCGGCCAGACTGTTCCCTAAATCTACTAAACAACTCTACGAAATGTAAAAAGAAACTTTAATGGTTAGTGTCAATTAACACAATTGTAATAGACAGTCTAGATTAAAAACTAATTATTGAGTCAATATTTTGGAATTAACGCATGTTTATATACTATATATGTATACCTGCAGAAACATTATAGCCATGTTGCCTCAGAATTCTGAAGCGAAGTGAAGAAGAGTAGAGGTCCTCAAATCCTCTAGTGCTCGTGCATATGGCATCTTCTGATCGCCTGCCCTCACTGTCAAAGTGATAGGCTATACACCTAAACGTTCCAGTGAATTGATGAGCTCCAACTGAGCCATTTGCTCTGTTGTGGATGTTATAAGTTGTCGGACTTCTCTTCTCAATTCCCAACTCTGGTCCTTTGTGTGTCGATCTGCACTCGTTTTCATGTCTTTGAATTAGGATCACATCATAATACCAAAATAAACAAAATAATAGTGTCAGATCAGAGGTATGGAGAATTATTGTTGTTGCGCTGGTAATGGACTGGATGAAGTCATAGTTCCTTGTACTTAGCTGGTATCTGGAAGGCCTCCTTTGAGCAGCAGACCTACCGCAGCCCTCAGCCCTTGGCTCACATCTCACAAGGGTGGTGCTCTATGGCTTGAACCCAGCCTTGGTATTAGGAGCAAGCTTGGGGGAAGTAACGAAAGGAGTGGAAAGGGAGGTAAGATGAGCAGCCATTATAACAGTGTGTGTATTTATTGTTGAATGCTAAATGATTTCACTGCCTCTTGGATGACTTAGCTCAGGATTGGTTTGGTAGTTTATATAGAGCTGCATCCGAGTGTGCATTGCATGTCTATAATGGTTAGAGAATTTTAATTAGGTTCAATCTCTTAAAATATGGTGTTTGCATAAGCTATAAATGTTTAATTCTTTTTTCTTTGTGTATAAATAGAAAGCATTAAACTATGACACTTGCCCAAGCCATAATTATGTGGTACTTTTATTTTATAGATAGAATGCATTCTTTCTTCAAGTTTTTGATATGCATTATAATCCGACACTTATTAGCTAATGTTCGCCTCTTAAAACCATTTTTATTAAAGACCAAGCTTATTTTTTCCAAGTATTTGAGTAACTGCACCCCTTCACCTTTAAGTGGTGCAACTTGCCGTTTCAACAATATTATGAACATGGTTTGCTAGCTTATAAATAGCTGCATCCAAGTGCTGATTGTGTGTATATAATGGTTAAAGAATTTTAATAAAGTTCAATCTCTTAAAAATATGGTATTTGCGTAAGCTATAAATGTTTGATGATTTTTTCTTTCTATATAAATAGAATGCATTAAACTATGACACTTGCCTAACCCATAATTATTTGGTACTTTTATTTGATTTGCATATAGATAGAATGCATTATTTCTTCACATTTTTGACATACATTATAATCTGACACTTATTAGCTAATGTTCGCCACTTAAAACCATTTTTATCGAAGACCATGTTTATTTTTTACACGTATTTGAGTAATTGCACCCCTTCACCTTTAAGTGGTGCAACTTGCCATTTCAACAAATGCATTTTTTCTTCACGTTGATATGCATTATAATCCGACACTTATTAACTGATGTTCTCCACTTAAAACCATTTTTATCAAAGACCATGTTTATTTTTTACACGTATTTGAGTAATTGCACCCTGTCACCTTTAAGTGGTGCAACTTGTCGTTTCAACAATATTATGAACATCATTTGCTACCTTATAGAGAGCTGCAATCGAGTGCGCATTGCGTGTTTATAATGGTTAGAGAATTTCAATGAAGAGTAACAACTTACATTATGTTGCTTACATAAGCTATAGTCGTTTGACACACTTTCTTTGAACAGAGATAAAATGCACTAAAAGATGGTGTTTGTGTAGGTCATAATTCTTTGTATAAATGTAGAATGTATTCATTGTTTCAATGAAAATTTTAATGGGTTGGTGTCGGCAGCTGGCCCCACCAGCCGGCCCACACCAGCCACCTTGTGTATCTGCCATTGTTCCGAGAGAAGCATGTAAGAGAAAAGAGGAAAAAGAAAAGAATGATGAAAACATGTGGCTGACCCAACTATCTTTCAGGCCTCTTTCACAAAAAGAAACCACTAACCTCACAACTTGTCATAGAAGCTGCCAAAGGAGAAAGAAAGGAAGGAAGGACAAAGCTACCCCTTCAACCACAATTAGGGATGTCAATGGATCATAGTCAAATTGGATTTACGTTTAGCCATATCTAAATCCAAATCTGGAATCCTATTTCACAAACTGAATTTGATTTGAATATAATATTCATATTCATATCTAAATACGAATTTTGAACTGAATTTGACCTATTTTCAAAATGTAAGAACATTAGATATAGGATATTTGCTTAATCACAAATCTGATTCAAATCCATGTCCAAATCCAACCGGATGTTTATGTATATGCAAAAATCTGTTTGTAAGCCAATTATTAAAGCTGAATTCAATCCTACTTTTTAATAGGATATGTTTTTCTTTTTCATATCCGATATCTTCGAAACAGATCGATTAGATTTTCTATCCAAAGCAGATATATGCCCTATGCACAACTGTGGATGCCAGTGGGTTGGATTCAGCAAGGACTTGGGATTCAGATGTAAGCTCTACTTTTCAAAACTGAATTTGGATCCAAGAAGCTTATGATCCCAAATATAGACATAATCCGGTTGTATCTCCATAACACAAAGTGGACTTCTGCCTGAATATGGCATAAAACATAAAGGAACACAAATTTGATTAGTAATGGCACAAAGCTTTTTTTACTAGCTACAGTTCAAAATCAGGTCCATAATCAGATGTGTCCAACCTTGAAAATAGTGGGGGCAATTTTTTTTTTTGTAAATTTTAATTATAAAAATATGCTAAATTTTTCTTCTTCTTCTTTTCTTCACTTTTCGTTCTCAAAGAGCAACCCTCAGTCATGGGGACCAAAGGCTTTGACCAACAAAATTATAGAGACATGGAGTACTGGAGGCAGGGGGGCCAGGTAGGGCTGTATTTCTTCTGGGATTTTAAAAAAATAAAAAAAGTTATTTTTAAATTTCAAATATTTTAGTTTATCCTGTATAAAATAAAATAAAATAAATATATTTCTGGTTCTGTAAAAATTTAGAAACTATAGTTTGGTTCCTACAACAAAAAATTCCTCGCTTCATCTTTGAGATCTCTCAGCAACCCTCTACGTAAGGGTTAAAAAGAACTTTATGCCCTTTCTTCTATAGTTTTCACCAATTAAAAAAAAAAAGGAGCCGTGAAGTCTTTATTTTTAGCCGAACAGAATAGAAACAAAGACGCTACAAGAATTATCACTTACTACCACAAGAAGTAAAATTGCGTCAAAGAAAACAAGCAGCTCACACTGTAAAAGTCGTCACCTTCTTTTATAATGCGGCCGTGAAAAAAATCATGGCCTTTCATTACACAGCAGAAAGTTTCCGTTAGATTGTTCCCTTTGTGTGCATACTTTGTGGTGTGTCATATAAGGTTCCCAATTGGCAGCTTGCTTTTTAATTATAACTATATAATGTTTGATCCACAAATCAGATTTCAAGAATCTTTTAAAATTTTATAGATTTCAGCACTGGAGCATATCCATATGTCACTGGACGTGTAAAATATTTATATGTATCTTAGAAAGTTTTCCTAGAAATTGAGAATGATTATTAAAAGGGGAATGATCCTGAAAATATGTAATCAATAATGTTTGGTCTATAGTAAATAAAATTATTCTCTTATCACCGTCTTTGTGACTGCTGGATGCTTTGGATTAAATTCATTTCACAACTGTTTTTTCTTGCATTAGTTTGTATGAATGCCTTTGTCTATCATAAAGAAAGTGATGTTCTCGTCACTTTCTCTTTTTTACTGGTGGATATTATGGATTAAATTCATATCACAACTGTCTTTTCTTGCTTTAGTTTATACGATTACCATTGCTCTATTCTAATCAAAGTGATGCTCTTGTCGCCGTGTTTTCCTTACTGATTGATGGTTTGGATTAAATTCATTTCACAATTCTGCTTTCTGGTTGAGTTTATATGAAAGAGGTTGAAACTCCTTACTTTTTTCCTCTTACTCGGTTTTCGGTGGAGAGCAGTACACATGTCAACTAAAGTGTCACCCATCTATCTTTTGTTGTCTCCAACAATTGCAGCCATAATAAATGAACTAACAGTAAACTTTCATTGGCCCATCACCCTGAACAACTACGCTACACAGCTTGGGGCTTTCTTGATATGTGGGGACAGATTGAATTGCAAATGGTCAATTTTGTATAGGTTTTTTCAAACAGACATCAAATGCAATTTAGGTACTCTACCTTGTGAAATCAAATTTAAATTTAGCTAATCCGGTTTTGTTGAAAAAGAAGAAATACTCTAGCTATAGGCCACATATTAGACAAATAAGAGACCATAAGGACTCACTGATCTCTCAACAATTTGCTTTACGTTCTCATTCTGAGGCACTCAATAATACCCATCATGTATATTATATTCTCACTATAGCGATAATTTCTCTTACAACACTATGACATATTTGTTAAATTATTGGTATTTGAATTTTTTTAATGTTTTAAAGCAAGAAAAATGGTTAATGCTGAGACACCATTAAAAATTTAAGACAAATAATTTCTTAAAAAAATGAATGACTGTCTTAAAAAAAAACGGGGCCACTATCGATGGACTTTAGGGAGTCAAAATCAGAAAGTTTACACACTTATCAAGAAAGTATCCACAGTGAAGCTTTTCTTTCTTATTTTGCTCTAACTTCTACAACATGAAATTAAAAAAAAAACCCACTTGAAAGGAAATTGGTCAAAAGACTAGTAACAAAACCTAACCCTGAGTACATAATTGGTCTGAGCCAACTTTGCGTGGCTAGTGCCACTTGATCATGCCCTGTTGCTATTGTTAGAGAGACCTTTCACATCCCATTCTGAGCTCATAGTTCTGCCAAACAGAGTTTGTTGGAATAAAACAGCTCAACTGGATTAGTATGAGTCCTGGACATCATAAGCTTTGTCTCTTCATAATAACGACGGCCAGCCTTAAGTTTGGCAAGGTCGATGGCATTCCCTCACGGCACGAACAAGTTGTACTTCTAGTCAATGGTCAGATCATGCAACTTGGATGGAATTGGATTTGGAAAAAAAAAATCATGCATCCAAATTACAAAATACAATGAGAAATCCGACAAATGTGAGAAAGAGGAACTGTAGGTGATGTAGAAGTTTGTGGATTGGGAATTTTCTAGATTTACTTAACACCAATCATGGACCTTGGCAGCCTGTAGAGCACTACCTTCCTCTTCCTTCTTTCTCTTCAATTATAAGAATAGGTGAGCATAGCCCATGTGAAAATTATTGATTGATACCTAGACAGCCGAGAGTATTTATAACTAGGTTTTTTTCTATTGAATTATTTACTGTTGATCACAATTTAATCAAAATTAGTGAATATTTGTGCCGTCGCCTTAAATTCCAAATTCTGGATGTATGAACACAAGTATGGCGCATTACTTGGAAGCCAATCCTGGTGATACATCAATGTACCAGCGACACCCATGATAGTAAGTATCATTTGCCAAATAATCTTATTGTAAGGATCTAGGCTGGGGCAGAAGGAGGGGGGGAGCTGGCAGGAGCCATGGCCACTCCCCCCTCATGTTTTGGGACAAAAAATGATACTTACATTTTAAAAAAGTTTTTAAATTGGCCTATGTAAAATTTTGAAAAATATTGTTTGGCCCTTTTATAATTTTTGCAAATACTGTTCAGCCCTTCCTAAAAAAAATTGTTGGCTTCACCCCTGGATCTCGGGGTCTACTGTTTTTTATTTCATATCCATTTCATCTCAAGTTAATGAAATTATGAGTACCTCATGTTAGAACAACATCACAATCAATAAGAGAAGAATAACTAATAAGAAACTAGACTGACATAGAAAATATATCTCTAGCAAGAAATCTCTAGCAAGAAATTCTTGCTTGTGGGTAAGAACTGTCTCCACTGTAGCTTGTATGTGACTGTGTAATTTCATAAGATCATCTTGCTTGAGTAGTTGTTCTAGAATACCCTATCCCCAATACTCATACCAAATTTTCACCTTCTTACTATTACCCAAACACCGCTAGGTTTTCCATAATAATGAGAAATGAGCTTTTGAAACATCTAATTTGAGAAGAGGAGAGAGAGGGTCCCCTTGTCATCGACCTCTATGGCTACAAAAAGTGGTTTCCTCCCTTCTTAAAGGCAACATCAAAGAAAGCAGTAGAAACACAAGTCATATTTTTCCTCACAAAATCACAAATAAGAAAGCCCAAAGTGTAGAAAGACAATCTCAAATTGTCATAAGCTTTTGAAACATCTAATTTGAGAAGAAAAAATTGTTCTATATGCCCTTATCCAAGCTGTTGACCACTTCAAGAGCAAGATACATGGATGGTGAATAAATCTACTGGGGAGATCAGAAGTACAACTAGTTTATAGATCACATTGCATAATGATATAAGTCAAGACTTTTATATCGATAATGATACAGAATTAAGAATCAATATCATATGTGTTCCATTTACCTTGTTTGTGAGAAGAAATTTCTCACCACCAGAGCCATATTGTTTGCATCCGAAAATTTCTTTTGGTGCACCAGTGAGAATTTGTTTTATAAACTAGAAAAGGGGTCCACCAGCCATTGGAAAAGAAAGTTCGATAATTTTTGTTTGATAAAATGGTAAGAGAAATGTTTTAGAAGAAATAATCTTAACTAATGAATCATTTGATTTGTAATAATCATTTAAAGTAAAAAAAATTATGTCAATTTTTTAAGGAAGAGTTTTGATACAATTTTATAAAAATGGTTTAATGAAATGATCATTTCTAAAGTAAAGAAAGTTAATAGATACCTTTTGAAACAAGAGAAAATATGATTCAATCATGAAATGAAAGATCATCTCATCTTTCCATGCTTCCGGTGCACTTGAGCATAGCCCCTTGTCTCTAAAAAGGGGTTGAGTGCTATCTCCTTTGGCTATGGGAAGATGAAGATGAGAAGAAAATAAAGAAAGAAAGACAATGGTATATTCAATAAAAGATAAAACATGATTCAATCATGAAATGAAAGATCATCTCATCTTTAGATGCTCTCGGTGCACTTGAGCATAGCCTCTTGTCTTTAAAAAAAGGTTGAGCGCTATCTCCTTTGGCCATGGGGAGATGAAGATGAGAAGAAAATAAAGAAAGAAAGACAATACTATATTTAATAAAAGAGAAAACATGATTCAATCATGAAATGAAAGATTATCTCATTTTTTCATGCTCCCGGTGCACTTGAGCATAGCCTCTTGTCTCTAAAAAGAGGTTGAGTGCTATCTCCTTTGACCAGGGGAAGATGAAAAAGAGAGGAAAATGAAGAGAGAAATGAGAGGGATGATGATTATATACCTCTAATGAGAAATGACCTAGGAAAGTTGAACACCTTCACTTGAAGATCCCCTTGATTGAAGATCGAAGATGATGCCTCGAAGAGAGTTTTGGCTTGCTCCAAGTTGGAGAGGAAGAGAAGAAATGGAAAGAGGAAGAGAGAGAGAGATAGCTCAAGAGAAACTCTAAGTCTTCAAGTAAGAATACTCTAGAGTTTCTACCAAGGGCAAATTCTTAGCCAGGAGGGGAGATTGTGGGGGTATTTATAGAGGATTTTGGAGCCAAAACCTAAATTTTGATTTTTTTTTTTTAATTTTTTAAAATTTTCATCCGAATTTCACATAATTTTGAATTATTTTGAAAAAGAAATGGTTTGAAATGAGTATTTACAGGCCATTAGGCCTGTAAATACATTTTTAAAAGTGAGTTGGGTCTTTGCCCACCCAAAAAGACCAAAACCGCCCTCTAAAGAGTTGTTTTTCGTCAAAAAGAGGGGTGAAAGGGGGATGACAACAGCGCCCGGACGCAACAGCATCAGGCACTGTCACGCCTGGGGCGTCGTTGCCCGACCGCATGGTCGGGTGACGAGAACACATCACACGACCGTGCAATCGCGCATGGTCACACGACTGTGACAGCACGCACGCGCGTGCATTGTTCAACGCATTATTGCGCGATCGTGCGCGTCACTCTTTTGCGTGAGTGTGCACACGTTTCACGATGCACGGTCGCGCGAGTGCGCGTCCCGCGATGCACAAAAATGCAAAATTTTTAATTTAAATTCAAACAATAATAAAATAAATAAATGTCATTCATACAATAAAATTATTGAAATGGTTCTCTTTTTTTGTTACAAATGCGTGGTCGATTGTTGACTTGTTCAAGCGTGCGACTTGGGTTTAAAAACACATTTTGGTGAAAGAAATGAGCTTTTAAAACAAAGGGAAGGCCTATGCACGCGTGACGCTCAAATTTTGTCGTTTCTAATGCGATTCAAATTTTATATCTGAAATGCTCGATTTGGATCTAAACTTGGATTTTGGATCTTCAAAAATTTTAGAAAAATTTGGGGTGATTACAGGTATGATGTAGGAAGAAGCAGAATAGAGTATACAAAAGAATGAGGAATGAAATCATAATCTAAGCCGACCCTGAAACAGAGCCTCAGGGGTTGATCACATTCCCAATCAGCCTTAAAGGGAATCGATTTACAAAAAAGCTTGATCACATCCTTACGAAGACTACATGGTGAACTCCTCTTTTAATATCAACACTTTGTACTGCAAAAGAGATGTATCGACATGCAAGGTGAAAAATAGTGAGAGCATTACCCTGAGGTTTCTTTTAATAACAGGTCAGAGGCCTACTATCTATCAGATCCATTTCTTGAGAGCAGTAGCCTGAAAAAACACAAGTTAGCACTCCATATCAAGGCCATGGTGCTGGCTCCAAGCAGCGGTAGAGTCATAAATTTTTGTCTCTAAACTTCAACCTTTAAGGAGCACAATAAATTTAAATTTCAATCTTTAAGGGGCATTCATATGCAATTAAAACAAATTTGATGAGCCGGGGTGCCTACACCATCTACAACATTGCCACTGGATCAGAGCCAAATTGGAAGTCTTCTCTTTAATTTGGTAGTTTATTATAGCTTTCATGGATGAATGGTCCCAAAATGCACCGTTGGGACACTTTTATCCAGCATATGATAGTGTAAGAAAACGCTAAAATGAACGTCTATGGCACACCAATACGGATCGGACCAAAGTTATTACATACGCAAATACCTTGTCCTAGATAGGGCATCGTAGATACCCAATCCAACCTAAACAAATAATAGATGGAATGGATGAAGTTCAGAAAATAAAATTACATCTCCTCAAACAAACATGCGACCAGGTCTAAATTTTGTTTTTAGAACATCTGGTGTAAACAAACAATCCAAGAACCAACTGTCACAGGCCATAATGTTTTTATAAATGTTTACAGAAGCTAAATTATTTTTTTTTTCCTAAAATGCCAACCATTAAGTTTACATTTCTCTATACATGTGTGAATCATTAACACTTGCTCATGCCATGAGAACTTTCACTATACAGGCACCTCACACCACTTCTGCACACACTTGATACACTTGTAGGGTTATATATGAGCTGAGTAAAAAATGAGCTCGTTCAGCTTGGCTCAAGCTCGAGTTTAGCTATACAAAGTCATCTTGAACTCGATACGATAGACCAAGCCACAGCTCAAGCTCGACTCATTTAAGCTTGTTTACCAACTCATCATTTGACTGATTTCTTTCTTTGGTTTAATGTTTTAAAATTACAAAAAAATAATAAAAACCTAGATAAATGGCTTATTCAAGTTTAATAAAATCAAGTTTATGTAACTTGAACTCGACTTGTTTGCAATAACGAGTTTTGAGTTAAGCTCAAGCTTAACAGATTAAATTCAAGTCGAGCTTGAGTTGGCTTGACTTATTTTAGAACCCTATCCGCTTGACACACACAAATGGACTCGTCCCCTATTTATAATGGTGAACATGCCAGCTGGGGTGGGGAAGCTTTGACCTGAGGATGTCAATATGTCCGATTTGTATTGGATATGCAAGCGAACTGCTCCAAAATACTTGGATGAAGAAAAAAAATTTACTAATCAATTAAAAAAATGAGATAGGATTTGAAATTAAGAAATGACATCCAATTATATTCATATTCAAGTATGCATAAATATCCAATCCGATACGGATGCAGTTATACAAAAATGTCCAATTGAGATGAATAAAAAATGGATTTAGATCAGATTCAAATTATGAAGTCTGATTTTGGATGAGGAAAAAAATTAAATTCGGATCAGATTCAGAAACACAAAAATATCCAATCAGACCCAGATCGGACTTAGTTTTAAATAATATCCTATATTCAATGCTCTTATATTTTGTAAATCAGTCAGATTCAGTTCAAAAATTTGGATTCAGATTCAAATATAAAAATAGGATTCCAATCGGATTCTGATTCTGACATCTGTTTTCAGATTCAGATTAGGATGAGTAAAAAATGGATTTAGATCAGATTCAAATTATGAAATCTGATTTTGGATGAGGAGAAAAATTAAATTCAGATCAGATTCAGATTGTGGAATCTAATTTCGGATTCAAATTTGGATACAACTTTTTTCCATTTGTTTCGGAGCTCGAAACCAACGGATGGTTAATAATATATTTTATTTCAAATATTTTTTCATTTTTATTTTTTGTATTTAGGTCCATCGATTTTCAAGAAAAACAAGGTCAGTCGTTCTCTTGAGTCCTCCCAACTCCTCCAAGAGTATCGGTGACACACACAAATGGACTCGTCCCCTATTTATAATGGTGAACATGCCAGCTGGGGTGGGGAAGCTTTGACCTGAGGATGTCAATATGTCCGATTTGTATTGGATATGCAAGCGAACTGCTCCAAAATACTTGGATGAAGAAAAAAAATTTACTAATCAATTAAAAAAATGAGATAGGATTTGAAATTAAGAAATGACATCCAATTATATTCATATTCAAGTATGCATAAATATCCAATCCGATACGGATGCAGTTATACAAAAATGTCCAATTGAGATGAATAAAAAATGGATTTAGATCAGATTCAAATTATGAAGTCTGATTTTGGATGAGGAAAAAAATTAAATTCGGATCAGATTCAGAAACACAAAAATATCCAATCAGACCCAGATCGGACTTAGTTTTAAATAATATCCTATATTCAATGCTCTTATATTTTGTAAATCAGTCAGATTCAGTTCAAAAATTTGGATTCTGATTCAAATATAAAAATAGGATTCCAATCGGATTCTGATTGTGACATCTGTTTTCAGATTCAGATTAGGATGAGTAAAAAATGGATTTAGATCAGATTCAAATTATGAAATCTGATTTTGGATGAGGAGAAAAATTAAATTCAGATCAGATTCAGATTGTGGAATCTAATTTCGGATTCAAATTTGGATACAACTTTTTTCCATTTGTTTCGGAGCTCGAAACCAACGGATGGTTAATAATATATTTTATTTCAAATATTTTTTCATTTTTATTTTGTATTTAGGTCCATCGATTTTCAAGAAAAACAAGGTCAGTCGTTCTCTTGAGTCCTCCCAACTCCTCCAAGAGTATCGGTGACGACTGTTCACAATGTTCTTAATGAGCAGGTTGCCGAATAACTTCAACTTTTGAAGGCGGCCTGGCAATAACGTACCAGCAGGGGCGGAGGAAGAGAGAGGGGGGGGGCGCCTGGGCCATGGCCTAGGTCAGCAACGAAAAAAAAATTATATTTGAAAAATCAAATTTTTTTAACTTGGCCCGACCCATCACTCATCTTGGCCCAACCCATCACTTGCTGGCCCCGCCCTCTCTCTAGCAGTAGCCCTACCCTATTTCGCCCCTCTCTCGCTTGCTCCCTCCATCTCTTGCCCTTCCCTATTTCACCCCTCTCTCTCGCTCCCCTACCTCTCAGCCCCACAGCGCAGTCGAGTGCCGACCACACCCTCTCTGGCTCTCTTTTGCTCGCTCCTTCTCCTCCTACCCTAGCCGACAACTACAGTCAAATGTTTACTATTGCTACTTGAATACTGTCAATTGAGGGACTAAGTTACAATACGATATATTGGTTTTGCTTTTCAGGCTATTTGAACTTAACTTTGAGCTTGATCTGCATGTACAATTTGGGTACTGTCTGTAGCTGGCTTAATTAGCAAGACTGTATGCTCTGAAGAAAGCTCATCAAGTCAGGCATTTGTTTTGTAAGTTCTTCTTAATTGGTGCATCTTCTTGAAAGCTTCTGCAAGCTGCCAATTCGAAATATGAATATCATGCTATGCTTTAAAATTTGACAAGTAGCCTAGCTTATGTCCACCTTATGTTCACTGCTGACACTTACGTCACTGTAATAGAAATAGAGAACCTTATCTGCCGAGGACAAATCATGCTTTGTGCTAAAGACACAAACAATTATTAAATGTGCCGTAGGACAGGTCGCGCTTCACGTTAATGACTTGGGCAATTATATAGGACATCAGTTCACTTATACTATAATATGATTTGCAAATATTATCTAAAGTGTGTGAATACATATATATATATATATACATATATATATATAAAATATAATATAATATATATATAATATAATATAATATATATATATAATATAATATAATATATATATAATATAATATATTATAGTTTGGATCGTTTGGCCCGCCCCTGAAAAAATTCCTGGCTCTACCCCTGCGCACCAACATGCTGGAGCTTGTGGACACTGAGAAATGGTTCCAATACTTATATATATCAGAATCTGAATCCGAATCTAGTCAGATGTTATTTTTTAAATCCGAAGACGATCTATTTCTTAATAAGAGATTAATTTTTTTCCCATATCTGTTTCTTTTTTTTTTTGGAATGGTTCAATTGGACATGCGATGAAGATGGAAAATGACATTTAAAGTCTATCCATCTTACCAAGTGAATAACGAGGCAGTTCCAATTCTTTTGCTTACGTTACATGGAAAGGCATGATATCTAGATGAAAGGTAGAAAGAGAGAGAGAACATATAATTAAGTGACAAATTGTCAATGATTTTGCAAAAATTGTCAAAAACAATAAAGGAATATAGAAAACGTATAAGAGAAAGGGAGGAAGGGGGTGGTAGGACTCAAAAGAGGAGTGCGAGTTGTGTGCGCCCGCCAGTGCATGCAACAATCATATGCCAAAAGAAAAAGAAAAATGGGGCATCTTTGAAATTACAGAAAAAGAACTGCCTTTTTGAGCCATTTCACTTTTTTCAATTGTTTTTTTATCGGTAAAAAAGATTCTTTTTTTCTTTTTAAACAGGAGCATATGTCATAAACGCGAATCTCTCTTGTGAAATCCTTCAAAAGAGGAGTTCGAGCCACAAAGACGGGTAGCCTCCGCTAGTTGCAGGCCACATCAGCATTGGGATTGATAACCATGTCCACCATCGCCACGAATTCCTCCGACTGAGGCATTATCTTCTTTTCCTCTTCGCTTGGAACCACTTCCTGAGGTGTGCTTAATCCTTGAGCGCTCACCCTAGGCATGCTGACCGGCCCAAATGCAGAAGACACTAATCAATTCCTTGAAAACGTCACCGGTTTCATAATTTGTCGCGAAGTGTGAATGGTTATCATGCTTCAGTAGGCCTTAAGCGAGAGCTCAGGCTTGTTCCTCTGAGGCGCCGGCCACAGCTCCTGCTTCCCATGTGCAAATTGCAACCGCATAGGCATGAGAATGAACTATTAGAACTACATATCACATATGCTAGTGCAGATATAACTAAACAAAGTGTCAAGAAAAAAGGGATCACATCTCTTATCAAGATCTGTTATTGTCATGCAGACTACATTTTCGGTGGTTAATGGATTGGGATTGAAATGATAAGAGTAAATCAGGAAAACGTGATTTTAGGGATATTCAACATAAGAACGTGCTGAAAATCAAGGAAATTGCTGAAGAAGTTGAAGATCTTGATATCAATGGAAAGACGAGAATTACGGAAGAGTTTGAGAATCTTGATATCAATAGAAAGACGGAAATTAAGGAAGACGTTGGGGAGATTGATAAAAGCGAAATTACTGAAATTACTTAAAAGGGAGGCACGACAGATTTGTTCCATTATAACCTTCCATTTTGTAACCCTTCATCCACTCCAAAAATTGTGGATCTTGTAAATATAACGTGAAATATGTTTTAGTGCTCTCAATTTTTCAAGAAGTTTTGTAGTATCACGATCTTGTATACCAAAAATCTTGTAAGCGATAACCTTTATTTGTACTATATATATGTTGCTTAAAGGAATAAATATAACAAGTTCTCTCCAGCTTTATCTTTCACTCTTCCTCTGCTAAGTTTTCTCATGGTATCAGAGCAACATGAGAGAGGGAAATCGACTGCTCCCTTCCATCAACTCCAAAAAATCCAAGCTTTTGTAGAGAGGTTCTTCAGACACCTGGAATTGGAATAATCTTTTGCTCGACAGCAAGAATCGCCTGAAGAATCAGCACCGGCCTTCCTCTTTGCTGCCTGATACACCTTCGTTGCCAGCAAATTATTCCAGATAATGGCGGCAAAGGAAGTTAGGGAAGGGTGCCTTTCTTGCCGGATTCTTCTTGTGCTACGGCAGCAACCCCTATCTCCAGAATTTCTAAGGGTCGACTGAATTTCTCTGCTTCGGATGTCAGTGACGAACCCATTGCAAATCCTCACGAATCATCTCCAGAAATCTCCTCTTGGCAGCTCTTGTTCTCAGCCTACAGGTTCAGCTCGACAGCAGGTTCTCTCAACCCTTCACTGAGTCACAAACTCAGGCAGTCATATTTGCTTCTGTTCAAAGGCTCTGGCTTCTTCCATGATTTAAGATGGCAAAAGAGCTTCTCCAGCGGAGGAAAGAGGGAGGAAACAGAATTTGGGGCTGTTGGACTGTAATGAGGTGGTTGTCTTTTTTTTTTTTGGGCGCGCTTTGAACTATTTCTCTGTTTTCTCTGAGGAGAGCTTGACGGTGATATTCTGAGATTCCTAGATTGCCTCTTGAATGTGAGCATCAAAGCAGAAATTCGCGAAGCCTGCTCTGTTTGCATCGAACGAACACCACCAAGTCGGGATTCATCAAAGATCTTCATTCACCCCTCTCTATTTCGCTCTTGGCCCTGCAACTATGCTTTGTTTTTTGAAACTTCGCTGTTTCCCTGTTTTTCTCCTCTTCAAATCATTGCTATGCACTGCTTTTCAGGATCTGTCGGCCTAACGTATGTCTGTTTCTCCTTCAAACGATGCCACAAAAGTGTTTCTCGGCCTAAGGTATGTCTGTTTCTCTCTATTTTTCTCTCGGCCCTGCAACTATGGCTTCTATATTTTCTGAAGGTTACTTTTTTTCTCTTTCTCAACGTCAAGAGAATTTGAGTTTTGGAAGTCGTGGAGTCAATACTTGGAACCGGAAAAGGAGGAGGAAGACGTCTGCTGCTGCTCAAGGGAGACCTGCTGCTTGGTCAGCTTGAACTCGATTCAATTGAACTCGATTCGGTAGTGCAAGCCACAACTCAAGCTTGACTCATTTAAGTTTGTTTACCAACTCCCTATTTGACCTGATTTCTTTATTTGGTTTTAAGTTTGAAAATTACAAAATAAAACCTAGATAAATGGTTATATCAAGTTTAATCAAATCAATTTTATGTGACTCAAACTTGACATGTTTATAACCGTGAGTTTTGAGTTAAGCTCGAGATTAACAGAGCAAATTCGAGTTGAGCTTGAGTTGGCTCGACACATTTTACAGCTTTATCCACTTGACACACACAAATGGACTCATCCCCTATTTACAATGGTGAAAATGTCAGTTGGGCTGGGGAAGCTTCGATCTAAGGATGTCAATATGTCTGATTTGAATTGGATATCCAAGCGAACTGCTCCAAAACATTTGGATGAAGAAAAGAAATTTACTAATCAACAGAAAAATCAGATAGGATTTGAAATTAAGGAATGGCACCCGATTAGATTCGGATTCAAATATGTATAAATAACTAATCGGTTTTAGATTCAGATTTGGATTCAGTTAGACACAAATATCCAATCGAATTCAGATTGAGATTGATATATAAAAATATCCGATCAGACCCAGATCATACTTAATTTTTAGTACAAATTATATATTCAATGTTCTTACACTCTGTAAATCAGCCAGATTCAGTTCAAAATTTGGATTCAGATTCAAATTCAGATATGAATATAAAAATAGGATTCAGGTCTGATTCGGATTGTGACATCTGATTTCAGATTCAGATTGGGATGAGAGAAAAAAAAGGATTTACATCAAATTCAAATTGTGTGTATGTACGTGTGTGTGTCTGTGTGTGTGTGTAAGGCATATTTTGTATTTAAAAAATAGCAGATTATAAATTTTCGACGAACTCCTGGCAAAGGCTGTTAATAGTAGAAATGCCAGTTCTTTTTGATAAATCCTGTTTCATAACTTATTTGGCTTAGTAATCAACTGATCAACATTGGTCAAAGCATGTAAATTTAAACAGTCGAAGAAAGGAACAAAAAATTGACAGAAGTCATTAAGAATGTCTTTGAGATATGCAGAATTTGCCAGGTCAATTTTTAAGATATGCAGTTCATCAGCTGATTTATTCATGCCATCTCTTATTGTTAGATGTCATATGCAAAGTCTGCACGATGCGAAATGTACATGACCTTGAAATTTGACGATTGAAAGCTCCAATCTGATCACATTTTATTTCACTACGAAAAAAAGATTTCACTGCTGCGAGTAATATAGGGACTTTCGAAAGTGATAAGAAGAGCTAAGACACTAAATCTAAAACTCTGAATTGAAAAGCCACCAAAAGTTTCAAGGAATCCCATCAATTTGGAAATTCAGTCATAGTTAGAACAGAAAAATATAATTATTAAACTTTTTACTTGCTAAACTTTAAAAAAAACAAAGTTTTTAACAATTGCTAACAATGTGACGTTTGGAAAACTTAAGCATGTGGGAAAACGATCAAAATTTCGACTTTTCCATGGATTTGCAGAAATTTCCAGAATTTCTTTTCTTTTTTTTTGCAAAATATTGTCACAACCAATTTATTGACCAAAGTTTTCAAATCTCAAAGACTGATTGAAATGTTCCAATGCAAAAGTTCTTAACTTTTGTCTCCTATATATCGGCCCAGTTGTTTCCAAGTGTGAGACGATAAGAGCAACGATCAAGAAACAAGTTCATCTGAGGAGAAAAGGAATATTCCAAACATATTCTGTAAGAGAGACCCCCACGACATAGGAAGCCTTGGTACAGGTTGAGTCTTTCGATTTCGACGATGGAAACAGTATGAATGATGTAGGAAGAAGCAGAAAAGAGTATACAAAAGAATAAGGAATGAATCATAATCCAAGCCGACCCTGAAACAGAACCTCAGGGGATTGATCACATCCTTATGAAGACTACTGTGACCTCCTGCCATAGCATCAACCCTTTGTACTGCAAAAGGGATGCATCGACATGCAAGGTGAAAAATAGCAAGAGCATTACCTTGAGGTTTCTTTTAATAACAGGTCGGAGGCCTACCCTCCAGCAGATCCATTTCTTGAGAGCATTACCCTCAAGCAAAAAAATGGAAGGGGAGGCTTTTGTTTTCACAAAAAGATGGAATATCAACCCATGCAGTTAAGACAGCATGACTGTCTAATTTCCTTCATTTAGCAGGACCTGTAGTCGATACAACATCACCCAAAACATACAAGTAAAAAAAAAAACACACAAGTAAGCACTCCATATCAAGGTGCTGAATCAGAGCAGTGATGGAGTCAGAAATTTTTTGTCTTTAAACTTCAACCTTTAAAGAACACTCTAAGTTTAAATTTCAATCTTTTAGGGGCACTCATATGCAAATAAAGTAAATTTGATGGGCCGGTGTGCCCACACCAGCTACAACATTACTCCACCACTGGATCAGAGCCCAATTGGAAGTCTTCTCTTTAATTTTGAAGTCTATTATAGCTTTCATGGATGAACGGTCCCAAAATCAGATTCAAATTGTGAAATCTGATTTTGGATTCAGTTTTGGACGAGCAAAAAAATCAGATTCAGATCAGATTCATATTGTAGAATCTGATTTCAGATTCAAATTTGGATATGACTTTTTTTCATTTGATCGGAACTCGAATCCAATGGAAAAGAAGGTATGGTCAAGAGTACATTATATATCAAGTCTGATCCATTGGCATCTAATATTTTTCATTTTCATTCTTTGTATTTAGGACCATCGATTTTCAAGAAAAACAAGGTTAGTCGTTCTCTTGAGTCCTCCCAACTCCTCCAAGAGTACCGGTGATGACTGTTCACGATGTTCTTAATGAGCAGATAGCCGAATAACTTCTACTTTTGCCGGCGGCCTGGCGCTTGTGGACATTGAGAAATGGTTGCATAGTGGTCTTTTGGTTTTGCGATAGAAGTAATATTTAGCAGATTCAAAAGCAGGAGAAGATTACTTGAGATATTCAACCACGCCCAAGAAATGGGGATGGCCATCAATGACGCCTAAGATTGGAACGGGATGTGCTTCTACCCCCAGTGCCTTTCTTTCTTATTATGTCTAAAGAAATGTTCTTTGCAAGTGGGGATGTTAATTGATTGGATTTAAATTGGGTATACTCTTCACTATATCCATTTTTTTAGGTATTCACATACTGGTAGGGCTGCACACGAGCCGAATCGAGCTCGAGCTCGGCTCGACTCATGTTTAGTCAGCTTGAGCTCGACACGAGCTTCAGAATTTCAGCTCGAGCTCAACTCAAGTGACTGCCTTTGAGCTCAAGCTAGACTCGAGCAACTCGTTTATTCTCGGTAAGCTGTGAGACCGCTGCTGCTTTGACAAGTTCACCATCAAGGTGCCTTCCTTTTTCGCTGCATCCGAGTTTAATCAAGTCGAGTTTGACTAACTCGAACTCGACTTGTTAACATACTTGACTTTATACTTAAGCTCGAGCTTGACTCGTATAAAAAATGAGTGGAGCTCGAGTCGAGTTTACTTGAGCGAGTTTGAGTCAAGCCTGAGTTGTTTCGACTCGTTGTGCAGCCCTACGTACTGGTATTCAAATTCAGATTTTAACAGAATGAAGAGATATCATCTCTGAAACTGAATTCAAGATCTGGTTTCACAATCCGAATCCGAATTTGAACTATATCTAGAAGATTTTCAAAAGGTAAGTGCATTGGATATGAGTAATTACTTAAAACTAAATCTGGTCTGAATCCATATCTGATATGATTCTTATATATATATATATATATATATATATATATATCAGAATCTGAATCCGAAACCAGTCAGATGTTATTTCTTAGATCCGAAGACTATCTATTTCTTAATCAAAGATTAATTTATTTCCCATACCTGTTTTGTTTTGTTTTTTTTTGTGAATGGTTCAATTGGACATGTGATGAAGTGGAGAGGTGGGGTTATGGCAAAATAATATGGAATTTTAGAAAAAAACCTAAGTAATAAGGAAGCCAAATGTCTGCGCTATGGCAAAAAAGATTTTAGAGAGAGAAAGAAAAAGTAACCAAAGTGGAGAGGTGGGGTTTAAATGTGTATGTTGAACAGAATCAGGCCTCCAATACCTGACTTAGAGTCGGGCCAGCCTAGCCTAGCTCAGCACAGCAAGGTTTTTTTTTTTTTTTTTTTTTTTTTTTTTTTTTTTTTTTTTTTTTTTTTTAAAATCGGGTTGGGGAATCTTCCACCCCAGCACATACCATTCTGAGGCACCTAGTCTCATTTGTTTTCTTTCTCTTCCCTTCATCATCTCCCCATGGCCATGTAAGAGAGCTCTTGAAGTTTCTTATTTAGAGCCAACAGCCATGAGCAAGTGAAGCCTAGTCTTGTTTATTTGATCAACTCAAATACGCATGATATGTTTTTTTTTTTAATTTTTAATTTTATTTTTTACCTTCCATTTAATGTATGCCTTCGTTATATCTCTACAAATAGATAATGTGCGTGTATGGCCAGTTGATTTTTCTATTGATAGATGGACGAACGATGAGGATGACAGCTTGTGGTGGGATTTTTTTTTTTATATTGTTTTTTGAGGTTGGAGATTGTCCAAATCAAGAAAGCTACGATTAGTTTTGACATCCTTCAAATCCTCATTCCCTTGATAAAATATCTATTGGTCGTCCTATTTGTAGTCTTAAAGGAGTGATCCACCTTTAAAAGAGTGTCTTGCTAACGGGATTGAAGCACAAGTTCCTCTCTCGCTAACATAAAAATATTGAAGTTGAAAATTTTCAAAATTATCTCCTAAATTTTAGTTTCTATATAAAAAAAGAGGGCTTAAAAAATCTTGTTGTTAGATCTTTTTTTCTTCCTTCTTTTCTTTGCTCTTTCTCATTTTTTTTCTCTTAGAATCTTTATATCTTTCTGATTATTCCCTTAAAATCTATCTTCACAAATTTTCCTTTCTCTATTTCTTTTCTCTCCCATAAAAATCTTTACATTTCTCTCTCTCTCATTTTTCTTAAATGCTTTTGCTATTCTACTAGTTTTTCTCTCTTTATTTATTTTCTTTCTCTTCAAAATATTTATCTCTCTCTCCCTCTAGCACTCATTTTTCTCTTAAATTCCCTTGTTCTTCTACTAGTTTTTTTTCTCTAAACAATATTTATCTCTTTCTCTCTCTCTCCCTCTCATTTTTATCTTAAAATCTCTTGCTATTCTACTTGTTTCTCAATTAAATGTTCTTTCTCTTCTACTAGTTTCTCGCTTTATTTCTTTCCACTCACTTATCAATTTTTATTTCTCTCTCTCTTAATTTTCTCTTAAAATCTCTTGCTCTTTTAATAGTTTTTCTATATCTATATTTTCTCTCTCTTAAAAATCTTTGTCTCACTCTCTCTAAGTGTCTTGATAAAAGTTTATGAAATACATTCTTTTAATAAGTTTTTATTTCCTTCGCTTTATAAAGTTTTAACTTCCTTATCAAATACCACACCACATATAGGTTGAAGATAATGTTTGGGTGAATATGAAATGCGTGGAGAATGAACACAGCCTGCCTTAAAAAAATTTTGGTAAGCAAACAAACCTATCAGAAGGCAATATCAAGCTGGTGAGGGACACATATTGCAATGCTCCCACAATACTTCAATATAAAGTAGCATCCTTGAACTTTGAGCTGTGACTGGCAAATAATTTTATGAATGTGGCCATCGACGTGTTCATGGGTTTGGCTTCATGCATTTTTGTATGCTAGAAAAGATTAAAGATATTACTTTCTTTGAGACACCACCAAGCTTCCTTTTAACAATGGTGGATTCACTTCCTACTAAATAGAATGAAGATTTTCCAAGTTTCACTTTTTCTTGTAGGGGGGGGGGGGGTTTTACGATCTCTTTTTCTATCTCTTCGATCTCACTCTCGGCAATTTCTCTCTTAAAACATCATTTTCTCTTACTATTATTAGTCTCTCTATTTGATTTCTCCCTCTGTACCTTCCCTTCTCTTTCTCTATGATTTCTCTATGAAAATTTCTCTCTATTATTAATCTCTTTCTGTCTATCCTACATTTGCCTCTCTCTCTCTCTCTCTGTCTCCCTCCCTCCCCCCTCTCTCTCTCTCTCTTGGCTTGTCTGTCTCTTTTAACATTATAAATAAGGTTGAACTACTATATAACTTTTATTATGAATAAGGTTGATCTTTGCTGGCTCTCTCTTTCTCTCTCTCTCTCTCTATACATAAATGCAACATTGACCCATGACTGCTGCTAAATAAATCCAGAAGAAAACCTCAACCCCAATCTTCTACGTCACCTGGATTTGTACTTCACTGACAATTAAGAAGGAAAAAAAAAAAGAACATTAGAGGCAAGTGCACTCATGCAGGGGTAAGCTAATAAAATAAGAATGATATTAAAGTAAAGATGAAAAAACTTCCTAAATCACATCCTAACTAGTGTAACATGGTGCCAGATATATGTTGCCTGCAGTGGCACGTGATCACTTAATACCATTCAGTCATTTAGATCCCAATCCAGTAATCAAGAGCATATTGATAGTCTTTTTTTTCCAGACTGTGATTCATTTTTTTAAATAGAAATTATTTGATTTAATATTGTTTGGAGTAATTATTTTTCTTCCTTTAAAATATTAAAAAAAACAAATACCAATAACTTGAAAAACTTGTCAGAGTTATAGAAGAAATTAGGCAGTGCTGACAATAATGTGAGAAGGCAAATCAGATTGTTGACTGTCCTTACGTCTCTTAGTTGTCCAATATGTAGTTTCTAGGTAGAATATTTCTTGCTTTCTTCTTATTCTTCTCCTTTCAACAGAATCTGATTAGTCAAATTTCAATTTAATTTCGCAAAGTAGAGAAACTAAATGGCATTTCTTGTCCGCCTGTGATAATTCTATAAAATTCATGACCATGGCAATTTACTCTACCATCTCCTAGAGAGGAAGCCTGAGCAATACTATACCATAGTATAGTATTTGGTGCAGCCAGACACTGTCAGGCCGTACCTAAAAAGACAGGTTATGCACAAGACCTGGCCAAGCCTAGCTTGGTATGGGTAGGCTAGGTCACACCAGGCTGTACCGGCGGCCACAACGCAAGCCTGGCTTAACCAGGTATGGCCCCAGCGGGCCTGGCTCAACAGGTCTTGCCTCCTTAGGATATGCCAGTGGCCGGCCTGTTTCTGGCCAGGCCATTCTAGGCCTGTCTGCGGCTAGCCAAGCTACGCCTGCAGCTAGGCTTACAGCCAGACAAAACAAGCCATGTGGCTGGCCTGAAGCACATTTTTAGGTCTGTTGTCTGCCACTCAGCTAGACCTAGCTTACTGGGTGCTTGGGAATAGCTTGCCCTTGGCACAGTCAAACTCTCGCTCAATTTTTTGAACAATTTTAACCTTATTAGGGAATTATGTAATTTGAAGCTAATAATAACTAATTATACTTAAAAAAAAAAGACTAACTCAGCCAGGCCTAGCTTGCTGGGTGCTTGGGAATAGCTTGCCCTTGGCACAGTCAAACTCTCGCTCAATTTTTTGAACAATTTTAACCTTATTAGGGAATTATGTAATTTGAAGCTAATAATAACTAATTAATAACTAATTATACTTAAAAAAAGACTAAAATGCCATTCGGTCTTTTTCATCTATAAATAATCATTGTTTCTACCTTCTAATACATCATCAACCCCTTGGAGCCCTCTCTCTTTGTAAATACTTTTTCATTTCTACCTTCTAATATGCCTGACAACCCCTTGAAGTCTTCCCTCTCCTACTCCAAACTTTCTTCTTATCATCTTTTCACTTTAATATCTCTCGTCAGTGCTTCCTCATTTTCAAACTTGCAGTATTTCTTCTTCTTCAATTTTTATAATCGAGGAGCTCATGAAAGGCTCTTGTCTACTTTGTTCAACTCATTGGAGTCCTCATTTGATGACCTTATTTGGTAGTGGAAGCAAAGAAGTGATTTATTCTTCGACTTTATCAAGGTATGTTGATCTTTTCTATTTTTTTTTACTTTTTGATTTCATGTCAAGCCAATTAATCCATAGAGATGGATTCGGAGAGAGAAGGATTTTTCTTAAAGCTATGGGAGTATGAACAATGCAAGTTTGTCTTTTTAATTCTCTCTTTCTCTATTTTCTTAAAAATCTATCTTTTCAACTATCTCTTTTTTTTAAAACTATCTCTATTTTAATTCTCTCTCTTTCAAATATCTTTCTCTCTCCCACTCTTTCTTTTAGGTTGCTCTCTCTTTAACCTCTCCAATTTTTACTTTCCTCTTCATTTTGCTCTTTCTTTCAATCTCTATCTTTTCCTTTTTTGAACTTCCCTTTCTCACTCTTTTTACTTCTTTCTTTGTTTTTTTTTGTTCTCCCTCTTCTTTAGCTAATCTCTCATTTTTTTTTCTTGTTTTCGTCTCTCTTTTATTAATCTCTCTTGTTAATGTCTCTCTTTAAATCTTTCTCTTTTGGAGTGATTACTATACTTTAAGCTCCTTTCTTAAATCCAAAGATATGTTGACAAAGAAAGGGTGTATTGTAAATGGAGACATGGCTACTGATGAACATTACACATGCCATTATATATTGAGCAAATATTAAGATAAGTTGGACTGATAACCTATTGTACAATAAGAGGTCCTGTGCGTCCAAATTTAAATATGGAGCAGATATTTGAATCTTGTGGAATGCATCAGGGATCCACTCCCACCAAAAAAAAAAATATGGACGGCTAGAAGGAAACCCATCAGTAAAAATTCGGTTGACGAGTTAACGACGGTGACAATGAAGAGCGTCATGTTGATTGATGACATGTCCATAGGCATCAGTAAAGACTAGATATTTACCAACTATTATGGGAACCATCAGTATTGAAATGAGTATCACTAACGTCCAATGAGAACCATCATTGCTTATTGAATCACTAATGTTCGATTCCGCTGTCACTAATGGTGGGTCTTCCCTTAAACGTGTAGACAACCCATTGTTTACTGAGTTATCTTGAGCACATCAATAAATATACAACTTTTACGAACCGTGTATCAATGCCATCAGTATTTATCTAGGTGACATTGTTTCTTCTGTCAGCGTATGTTTAAAAGCTTGCTCACAGTTTCTCATGATATATCTTCCTTTATGACTGATGGTTTTTCGTCTTCCATCAATGAACACTTATCCTTATTTTTCTGTTGCAATCAGGGGCGAATTCAAGGGAGAGCCCACAGCAAAAAAAAAAATACATGTAAATTTTAGAAAATTTCACTTGTCCTATATAAAAATTTTGGAAAAGTCAAAATTTAGAACTTTACTTCGACCCCCTTCATGAAAAAAATTTTGGTTCCGCCCCCCTGGTTGCAATCCCCTTTCGATTTTCCTCTCTTTGTCATCCACAGGTTCCCCCAAATCTGTGTTGCTTGCCACTAACAACCATTGAACCTACCTTTAATCAGCCACGGTTGACCACCATTGAATACTAAGTGTGAAACCTTCACAATTTCCTACTGGAAGCACAAGCAAGAATCAACTCGAGGCACAAAATACAGCATTAAGAAAACAAGTCAATACTATACAAGAAACACTAGTTGCACTTGATGAAAAATGTGCACAATATGATGAAGTTAAATTAAAGTGTCTGAGCTTGAGACAACTTGTGTTAAGGTCCCCAAGGTAGATACTAAATGTACAAAGGTAGATATGCTCATAGATAGTGTAAATCAAATTATAGCTTCACTTGTGGGATCATTCGGTTAAGTTTCAAATATATTTTCTATTAAAATCATGCATACCATTTCTTGTAACATATTTTACTTGTTCTATGGATGAAATTTGAAGTCTAGATTATTGGACTTCGTTTCATGTTTTGAATATTATTACCAACACCATTGGAATATCTAAGATGGGCTACATGTATCAAAAAATTTGTTAGACTTATTCATACATATGTACTTGTTATTAAGGATAATATCCATTCATTTGTCTGTTAATCAATAATATGTTCTGTATAATACATTGATTGCATTTTGTTCTGTTATTGATATCGTGCAAGGTTTTTTTGTATTCCTATTTTCCAGGTTGTACATGATATAGTATAATATAAAACATATTATGAAGTCTAGATTACAACCTTTTACTGACAGGTATCTCACATCAGTAAAAGTGCCTAGCGTCCATAAAATAGCTATTACTGACAGGAAGCAATTGTCAATATTAAATATTAATTTTTTATGGTGGGTATTTCCGTTAGTAAAAAGTGCACTGACGGTAGCCAGTTGTTACTATATCTGGTACACTGTAGTGATGGCTGCGGGTGTGTGAGTAAATCCTCAGCAATACAAGATAGCCATGATTTTCAGTGTAAGTGCACAAATGACTGACTGATGTAAGCAAGCGTCGCCACCCCATGCAATACACTAATAGCAACAGCCATTAGTATAATTCGACATCTACTAATGGTCTAGTGGACCCCGTCATTGAAATATTTAGTAGCACAATCTACACTCATGGATCCTGACGTCCATCAATAAAAGTATTAATGGTGGTCTAGACATTTTTAACTGACGTTTTTTTAAATGTCAATAATGTTTTCTTTTTGATGATCCAAGCCTTAGGATGCCAATAAATTGGATTTGGACCATATGTATCGTTTTATAATGTCCAGTTACCGATGCAAACTGACCAGCAGTAGGTTCCCATGTTTTATTAAAGAACGGGATGAAATTGGAAACTATACACAAACTATAAATGTCTGATTTATTGGATATGGTCCACCTATTTCAAAACGAATTCAAATGTGGCAACATTTCAATCTAACTTTTGTATTCATAATCTGAATTTTATATGAATTTGACTTTTTAATTAGCATTCTATATACAAATCCAGCTTCTAAATAAACAACTAATCATTTCAAACCACAGTAGTTAATATTTTAAGAATCGACTTCCAAAATACATGGATATTGGATAGACATTTGTTTAAAATTGAACATAAATTTAAATCAAATCAAATATGACTGACTC
>NW_022204858.1:0-19951 GCF_008831285.2 Nymphaea colorata | reverse complement strand
TCACCTTGCTCATACTTCAGTGGCTCTTGGCTCTGAAGAGGAAATTTCAAGAGCTCTCTTACATGGCCATGGGGAGATGACAAATGAAAGATCAAGAGAAACAATACTACATACCTCAAGATAGTATAGTTTAAGAAGAGATGAGTCCAAAATGAAAACTCTGACGTGTTGAAGAAGCTTTCCAAGGGTCTCCACGTGCTCTCCTTTCTACTAGTTGAAGGTGAAGGTTGGAAAAGAAGGAGAATCCCAAGTTTGAAGATGAAAAAGTGTTGAAAGAGCCAGAGAAGAATTGATGAAGGAATAGAGATAAAAAAGACTTCCTAGCTCATAGTTAGAGGGCTCAAGGAGTTCCGCAAAGGTTAGCAGCTTATACCCAACGATCAAGATGTGGAGGTAGGCTATTTATAGAAAAAATAAAGCTAAAATTCAACATGTGAAAGAGTTTTAATCTCTCAAGATTTCTTATGAATTTTCATTTTTTTGAATTATTTTTATTTTTATGAGTTGTGGAGATTAGCCCTTGGCCTGCAAACACCCTTGGAGGGGGTGACAGAGCATTTGGTGTGGCCGTGCACTCTCAACCATAGCACTCAATAGCACTATGCACGGTAGTGCCCTGCACCCTATGCCAAAGCACTTAGTAGTGCACCAATTGCTCTAGGCAGTGCACCAAGCACTGCCAAAACTTGGTGCGTGGGGGCAAATTGAGGGTAGCCTTTGCCCCTGCCATCCCCAGGTAGGTCCCACCCTAAAAAAAATCAAAGTTTAACACAAAAATATGTAATTGTTTTAAGAGGTAAAAATTCCTTTCATAAAGCGGGTCCGGCTCCATTTTTTATGATTACAGGTTGGTTTTCGATCTGGATCTAATTTCCTTCAAGGTCGCAGATCGATGTCGAAGGTTGGATGGGAGATTAGATAGGTGCTTAGGCTTGAAATATGGATTATACATCCAGATTTGGATTTTACGAACCTGAGTCAATTGAAAAGCGAGGGGCAGCAATGATGTTGAGAATTGATTCTTGGGCTCGATTTCAAACATTTGAGTCTGAAATATTTTTTTATCTAGATTTTTGGTTTTTGATCTAATCTAGACCTGTCGGCCATTTTCTGAATCTATTTTCCTTTTTTGGGCCTGATTTT
Organism: Nymphaea colorata; assembly: GCF_008831285.2. Lineage (NCBI taxonomy): Eukaryota > Viridiplantae > Streptophyta > Magnoliopsida > Nymphaeales > Nymphaeaceae > Nymphaea > Nymphaea colorata. The sequence goes on along the minus strand of NW_022204858.1, from coordinate 18,808 downwards.
GATTCTCGAGTCTATATGAGTTTTTAACCTTTTTTTTATCTAGGGCACGATTTTGGATCTGGACCTTGGATTTAGATTTGGGCCTGGACCTGAGGTTCCACTTTGGATCTGAAACTTTGAATTTGGATCTGAATTTGGGATGAAGGCTTAGCTTTAGATCCAGATTGGGATTTAGGGATCTATTTTTTATCTAAAGTTGGGATTTCTCAGGTCATTAGCAATGCAAGCATATACATTGCTCTTCCTCCGTAAGTTTCCAATAAAACAGCCAATCACAGTCCAACGAAAGGGTTGCTTCATCTTTTCCAAAACCCTTGAAGAGATCTTGATTATTGGTGTTCCATTTATCATCTGAATTGAGAGTTGCTCAACATCCACTTCTGAATCTTGAGATGAGAACCACAGATTTCCTCCTACAATCTTCTCGTAAGGATTTACCAGGGGGAGATCGATTATCAGAAACCCGAGAAGGTCCGCCCTTTTTGAACACCCTTCCTCCCTCCATTCCACTTTCAAAATTCTTGTATATGGATTACCAAATATCATAACTTGTCGAAGTTTGGACCTCTTTAAGTTAGATGAACTTTTCTGCATTTATTATAGTTTATTCACTCAACTACTAGGTGTCTAAAGCTCGCAAGCTACCTACATTCCATCTTTTTTCTTGTTCTATCAATGCGTATAAATGTCTATCTACATGCTCATGTTCATATGTGCAACCCACTGAATGAGGCTTTTGGTTGTACAAATTGTATCTTTTATTTTTGGTGGATTTATGCTGCTTTTTTTATTACTTAAATGGAAAAAGTGATTGTCTTAAGCACTATGATGTTTGGAGCTTTAGTTTGAATAATTATTTTAACTTTGCTATTATTTTTTATATATGCATGATGGCAATGTCAGCTATGTTTATTTTGAGTGTTAGGGTGTCAAATTGAAGCAGGGGTAATAGTACAGTTCAGGCTCAAGGCAGACAAGATTGGGTAGGAAATTTGGCTCTCTAGCGGATCATAAGTCCACTACACTATCGCTTTCTACTAACAATATCAATGACATGACCATCTACATGACCTCTAAAGTCTAAACTCCCAAATTCAGGTCTCCCTGTCAGCCCAGTACTGGCTTTGCCATGCACTCCCGATGATGCCTTTTGCTTTTGTGTATTCGAGGGCTTGATAACAAACTCATACCATGTGAAGGGTAACTTTTTTTTTTTATTAATTTTCAAGGGCATTTTTGTCTTCCAATTTACATCATATATCCACCCAAACCGTTCCTTAAAAAAAACATGTGAGGAAAAAATAATATTTAATTAGTAAATTAGACTACATTCAGATTTAAAAAATGACATTTGATCGGATTCATATTTAGATATACATAAATATCTAATCAGATTCAAATTCAGATTTACGTCAAATTTAGTTTTAAATAACAGTCTTACATTCAGTGCTCTTACATTTTGAAAATCGTTTGGATTGGGTTCAAAATTCTGTTTTAGATACAGACTTATATAAAAATCAGATTGGACTGGATTTAGACTTTGAAATCTGATTTGGGATGAAAGGTTTGGGTATGAATTTTTCGCATTCGTATTCGAATCAGAATTCAAATCCAGGTACGTGCCTGGTTCAATTTCATAACCTTTAGCCAATTCCACTGTAATAAGCTAAATTTATCCATGCATGAGAGAACGAAGCAAACCTTCTTTTCACGTTTTTAGTTGTATTTATTTTTTTTTAATTTAAAAAAATTGTCGGGCCTGCCAGGGTGCTGATGGGTTGACTGTAATGCTTGGTCCTTGCCTGTTAGGTTGTTGGGCGGTACTACCCGGCTCAACATGTCTGGGGCCTGACAGGCCAGCTACAGTGCCTAGATATGGGTCTGAGGTGGGTCGAGTTTGGGTAGCCGCTCTTTCCAGTGGTCTCTCCTACTCACCAAGAAAATAAGTTTTATTCCAAAATTATTGAATGATAAAACTGGTTAATATCCTTTGACTAATGGTCTCATTAGGCCAACTTTATGCATTCGATTTCGATCCAAGTTTGCCGGGACATAGCGCTGCTGATTTTTATCTTGCAATAAGACTACGATGGCTAGAACGTCTGTTGGTTCAAAAGAGGATAGGAAATGGTTGATGTACATCGATTCTTTCGTTTAATTGAGGTGTCAAGCAATCTTATGATCATGAACAATTAGCAACGTCCTTTTGTAGATTTTCTTCTTCCGGAAAATTTCACATTCATTTTTTGTTTAATTCAAATTGTTAGAAGATTCAGGTCTACTGCTCTTTAAAATAAAGTGATGTCATTTGTCATTTCCACACTCAGTGCCAACCGGACCTTTTCTAACTCTAGGTCCTGTTATTTACACATCATCACGTTCTCTTTTTTGCCAGGTTTCTACTCTATCCTTTTTTTTTCTTCTTAATTGAGTACACTGCATTTAGTGGTACGTCAACTCGACCTGCTGTTCCCTTATGCATTTTTTAATAGATATAAAAATATTTGTATTCTTAATTATTTTTTATATTCTTCCATTCATTTTTCCTTTTTTTTTGGTGATTTGCATGTAAATCATTTACATTATTGAATTGCCCGCTTAACTAAATTTGCAGTGTACATTGCTGACTCGATTAAGAAGCCGGTTCTTACAACTGGAGATCAGACCATGAGGCAGCCTTGAATTTTTTATTGCTCCAAAAATAAGGTAGGGAATATCTGGGTGCATGTTGTTTGTATTAGAATATATGGGGACAAGTTCTCGGGCTGCGCACGAGTAGAGCTCACACTTGAGCTCGGTCAGCTCCGACCTCAAGTCGGCTCATACCTTGATCGGTACTGGTTCCACTAGTTCAATCTCATTTACCAACTCCCCAAGTGATCTGATTTGTTTTCTTCATTGTGAGTTTGAAAATTACCAAAAACAAATAAACTGTAAGCTACAAAAAATTTTTATTCATAATTAATTTTATATCTATCCTTCCATTCATTTTGCCCAAAATTTCAATTTTTGCTCATTTGTATCTAAAATCATTTAGATTATTGGATTGGCCCATTCACCAAATTGGCAGCATTATCTATTTGATTCAAACATCAGTTTTTACAACAAAGGGATTAAGCCATCGGGGCCGTCTTGCATATTTTGCATGAAACATGTGGGAAAAGGGCCCCTCCAACCAAGGGCGGAGCCAAGGCAGGGCCAGCAAGAGCCATGGCTGTACCTCAAAAAAAAAAAAATTTAAATTTACATGTAAAATTTTAAAAATTTTCACTTGTCCTATATAAAAATTTTGAAAAATGATAGTTCGACTAAAATCAAAATTTATAAACTTTAATTTGGTCCCTCTTATGACAAATTTCTTGCTTGTGCCCCCAACCCTTTTATTGTCTAAAAATTAGAGAGGAAGGAATACACAGGGATACACAAAAAGAAAAAAAAGGTAAGACAAGTTTTCTAACAACCTCACCCTTTTGTTCATAGCAATTTTGTTCAGCCCTCCCACCGACGATCTGGTCGGACCATACTTCTCTTTGTTCTGATAACCTCACCCCTTTCGTTCTTCAGAACAAGGACAAAGAAATCTTTGTTCTTGCAATAAAGAGTTGCTGATTGGCTACCAAACTCTCATGCCTCTAAGGAGGAGACACCTATATAATTAGAATGACTTTTCTTGCCATTGCATGATCAACCGCTTATCACTTTTCATCATCGCATCTTTGGATATTGCTCTTCAGTTCGCGAAAAGTTAGCTAGCTTCAAATGGAGTTATTGAGCTCGTAGAACTTTAATTTTGAGTAAATGACAAGCACCAAGGCTATCTTAATTAGGAAAATTGGTTTCTGGATCGAGTCAACAATGCTGCCAATTTGGTGAACCGGCCAATCCAATAATCTAAATGATTAAAATGCAAATCAGAAAAAAAGAAAACAATTGAAAACTAAATATTTCATTCAGAAAAATGAATCGATGAATATAAAAATTAGTATAAGAATTAAAAGCATTTATAACTATTAAGAAATGCATAAGGAAACAGCACGTAGCGCTCCCGGAGTCCCGAGTTGACCACTTAATGGAAACATTTATTGGAATGAATGTCTCGTCTTCTTCAAGCCCATTCATCAACCATGTCCAATTCTTTTCAAAAATAAATGAACAACGTATATTTTAAGCTAACCTGAATACAGCGTACTCAACACCATGCAGCCGTTGCTTAATTTATGACGTGGGTTGCCAATATACAATTCCTGCTATCATGGAACCACCCTATATTTTGCCCAATCTAGTTATATACGTTATATTGGTGTACTAATTTTCATGTGCTAGCATGGTTAATGACTAACATACCTTTAGTCCACATTGAAAAAGAAATTTTTAGTTAAGAGAAAATTGAAAATAGAAAGAAGTAAAAAGGCTATAAAGGACATTTTTTTAATAAATTAACAAAATGTTTTTCCTCTTTCATTGTGCATGGTGCACTAAATGCACGCAACTTTCTCTCTGAGTTGTTGCACATGTTTTTCTTACTGATGACAAGCACCACTCACAGGTTGCCATAGATGACAACCAAAATTAGTTAGTAAATATGGTCACTACAAATGCAATTTTTTTTATAAAATCCGTTTTAAAAACATGAAAAATAAATTTTTAAAAAATGCCAAAACAAAGAACATGTTTGTTCTCATTTTTCTCTTATTTTCCTATTTTTTTCATTTCTTGCATTTTTTCATATTCTTTAAATGTAATCATGAACCGTGCCACTGGATTTGGAAATGTGAAGCAATGTGTGCCGGAGGAGGAGTTGAGTCTTCTACATTTTCAGGAAGTATGTGAGAAATTTTATACAAGAGAATATATACATAAATTAAAGACCTGTAATTCCTGTTCATGCATGCAGGCATGGCTACCACTCGGTTACCTCAGCCACGTGTAATGTACAACCATGTATATATATATATATATATATATATAGAGAGAGAGAGAGGTAATAATGTTTCATTTGGAAAGCTTAAGAACCTAGGTAAAAGACCTAAATTATTCGACTTTTCAAAGGATTTTAAGAAATCTTCACTTTTTTTTTGCAAAATATTCACACAACCAACCAATTTATTCACCAAAGTTTTCAAATCTCAAAGACTGATAGAAAAGGTTCTAATGCAAAACGATCTTATTATCTTAATTCTTCCAAGTTTGAGACAATATTATCTTAATTCTTCCAAGTTTGAGAAAATAAGTGCAACGATCAAGAACACAAGTCCGTCAGAGGAGAAAAATAATAACCAGAAGACATTCTGCAAGAGACAATCCCCCGCAACACAGGAAGCCTTGGTACAGGTTGAGTCTTTCACGCTTTTTTCCAGATTTTTATCATCGAAACAATAAGAGATCGAGCGAGCGGCACTTCTAGAATGATAATTTTTCTGTAACTTTCCCTTCAAATTCCGCACAATAGTCACTTCTGAAGTTCCCTTGACAAAGAGGCATACCCAAACAAGTTATTGGGAGATGGGTCTTAGTCCATCTCAAGTAGTCAATAAATCCACTAGAAGTGGGCTCATCTACATAAAAAGAAATAACTGCAGACATCAGATGATTAATAAATAACCCTGCTTTGTGGCCCAAGGAAATGTTCATGTTACATTCCATCTTTTTTCTTGTTCTATTAATGCATATAAATGTGTGTCTACATGTTCATGTTCATGTGTGCAACCCACTGAATGAGGCTTTTGGTTGTACAAATTGTATCTTTATTTTTGGTGGATTTATGCTGCTTTTTTAACACTTAAATGGAAAAAGTGATTGCCTTAAGCACTATGATGTTTGGTGAGCTTTACTTTGAATAATTATTCTAACTTTGCTATTTTTTTTTTATATATGTAGGATGGCAATGTCAACTACGTTTATTTTGAGTGTTAGGAGTGTCAACGTCCTGTGCTACAAAGAGGGGTCACCAATGCACAAATTGGAGCACAACAAGATGATAGTACCTTTAAAGCACTGAAAACAGATCTTGTACCTTAGGGAGACAAGAAATTGGGTAGGAGCATCGGCTCTCTACCGGATCATAGGTCCACTACATTCACCCAGATGGTCAACGAACTTTTGATGAGCTTTTTTACATGGTAAAGGCATTTGAGAATGAATTGGCCAACAAAATGAGTGAGAATGCTGGTATGGCTTTCTACGTTGTTAATTCAGATAGTTGCTTCCTCTCTTGAGAACCAAGCCAGGTTCTTGGTCGAACCAGGTCAAATTCAAGGTTCCATTGTAAGCCGAATTGCCTAAAGGCCCAGTTTACTAACCTCAAGTGTTCAATCACAAAATAACCTTGACATGTTTTGGATTATTTTCTTAAGCTCTCATCCTTCTCCTGGTCAAAGTTTCATCTTGCATAGTAACACATTCCAAGCACATGAATAAACCCGATAAAGGTAAAAACATCTTTATCCCTCACATAGTATCCAAGTACACTTTGTTTAAAAATGAGAATCTTAAAATTGTAAAGTTTGCATGAACCCCAAGAACCCAGCAAACTTGCACTTGTCACCCTATTTGTTAATGCTCTTTAAACATTAATTAGATTAATCTTAAAAATGATTCAAGGAATTCACTTTTCCCCTATTCACACTGAAGGCAATAACAGCGAGATATGGGTCACATATTGCAATGCTTCCACGATTTCAATATGAAATAGCATCCTTGAACTTCGTACTGTTACAGAAAATAATTTTATAGATATGGCCATCGGCATGTTTATGGGATTGGCTTCATGCATTTTTTCATGCTTGAAAATACCAAAGAAATAGAACTAGGTTACATAGACCTGGAGTCTTGTAGAACATGGACGTAACAAATAAAATTTAGATCTGTGCAAAAACTAAGATCAAGATAAGAGATATTCTTGTTTTAAATTTCAAACAGAGATCTCATAAAGATACAAGATATCATATACCATGTTATGAAAATTCACTATCCAAAGTCCAAGGCTTGAGATCAAAATTCAATATCCAAAATTGGAGATACAAAATCCATAATCTAATGCTTCAGATCCAAAATATGATATCCAAAATCTATAATCCAAAATCTAAGATCTATAATCCAAGATCTGATATCCAATACCTAGGATCCAGGATCCAAAATCTAAAGTATGAAATCCAAAATCTGATATCCAAAATCCATAATCTAACATTTATCTCAGGCTTGTTTTCGGATCTTGACTTGGGATTTTGGATTGGGTTTAGATCTAGATTTGTCATGAATTATCATCCCAGATTGAGGTAGGGCTTGGGTTGGAAGTTTAGATTTAAATTCAGATGAGTTCGAAAATATAGTCAATAACCAAATTAGAGGGTAATTGGATCAGAACTGCGATAAATTGAAGTATTTGAGACCCAAAATTGTCGAAAATAATTGTGAAAATACTAGATATATACGAAACTTGAAAATTTTGGGGTAATTACAAGGTTCTGCCAATTTATTTCGGATCCTATGGAATCTCAATGGGGAGCTGTCAAGAGAATATTAGGATTCTTAAAAGCTACCATTCACTATGGTCTAATCTTCAAAGTTCAAACCATCCAAGAACAAAGAAGTTCATATATATGGCGATGCGAACGGAGCTGAATGCCCAAATGATCGATCGATGGTCAACATTTATGCAGCCTTCTTGCGACCAAATATTGTTGCAGAAAGTTCAAAAAAACAGCAAGTTGTTTCTCAATGTAGCATAGAGGCCGATCGAATGTCATGCAGTGGCCAACATAGCAGAAGATGCAACGTGGTAGACATATTTATAGTTGAACTTGGAATAAGAACAAAAAAACATAGCAGCCATTCCAACTTTTTCATAATAGAAGGCAGCACATTGAAGTGGATGTTCATTTTGTTAAGGACAAAGTTGGTCAAGGCACTATTGTTGTGAGACGAACATCATCCAAAGAACAGATTGCACATGGGCTTACAAAAACCATTAAGCTCTCATGACTCTCATGTTAATCAAAGCAAGCTTAACATAGGAGCATCTAGGGGCTTATCCAAAAATTTTTCACGAGGGGGGTCTGAATTAAAGTTTCTAAATTTTGACTGGGACCAAAATACCATTTTCCAAAATTTTTATATAGAACAAGTGATTTTTTTTAAAATTTACATATAATTTTTTTTTTCAAAAAAATTGAAGTAGGGCAATGGCCCATGCAGGCCCCCCTTGTCTCTGCCCCTAGGAGCATCCTTATGGGTCCAGCACCTAAGGGTTTGGTACCTTTTTCTTAGACAAAAATACCAAACTCGCTGCCCCAATGACTGCCATTTGAGAGAGAAAGTTGTGTGTGCAGTGCGCACGTTACATGGTAAACGATGGAAGGACATTTTGGTCATTTGTTAAAAAAAGAAATGTGAACTATAGTCTTTTTACTTTTTTCATTTCCATTTTTGTCTTTACAAAAGTTTTTTTCAGTGTGAATTAAGGGTATTTTAGTCAACATCAACCATACTTGCACATGAAAATTTGTGCACCAGTATGGCGCATATAACCAGTCAGCTATTTGATGCTTTCCTTCTCAGTTTAGATGGTATTATTTGTTCACTGCATGAAGTATTGTAGCATTTCTTGGACAATCCATGGCATGATGTATCTTCTTCTGTGACATACGGGATATTCAATTACTCCATAGCAGGACGCCACCACAGTATTATGGATGCTTGATGATTTGAGCCAACTCTGGTTCACTCTTGACGTCTCTTAGTTAAACTCGGATCGAGCTCAACTCATCTAATAAATGAGTCGTGTCTGGGTTAAAGTTAAGTAAACGAGTAGAGTTCAAGCTTGGCAAGCTCCATTTACATAAACTTGAGTAAGATCAAGACCAATATGATAAGGTGTAAAAGATAATTTTCAATATCATCACGACAATAAACAGCAACATCAGATTCCCCCCTTGCTAGCAAGTTCCAACTCTCAAATTCTAATTTGGCTGTTCCTACTCATGTTCAAATTGAATTTTCTTTTTTTTAAAAAAAAATATTGTCCGGCTAAGCTCCAGCCCAATTTTTGCCTGAGTTTAGTATCTGCAGTTTGAGTTCGAGCTAGTCCACTCATGCTTGTCTTGAGCATTCGAGCCAAGTTCGATCTTGGCTTTTGAGACAAGAACAAATTAGAGCTGGCTCACCTTGGCTCGAACCTGCCATTCTTGGCAGTGCCTTTGTTTTGAAAGGAAAAAAGTTGTTAAAAGTGACTTGTTTAAAGCGTCTTCAAGTTCGAATCTAATTAATGTTTAAAGACCACTAACAAACAGGGTCACGAGTGGAAGTTGCTTGGTTCCGAGGGTTTGTGCGAGCTTTACAATTTAAAAAATTAAGATTCTCTTCTTTTTAAACGTGGTGTACTTATATGGAAGAAGGTGTAACTTGGATATTAATTTTTTAACTTTTATGAAGTGTATTTATGTGCTTGTAATGTGTTTGTCTCCAGTTTATATTTGCGCTCAAAATTTGACTGTACAGCATCATTTAGAATATATAATTAAGTACTTAGCCTTAGAGTCAGTATTTCTACAATCTGTTTTAAAAACTTTATTTTGGTCGTGACTTTTTTTCAGGTCGAATTATAGTAATTAATTTTCATACTTAATTTAGATTATTAGGCTTACAAATAGGACTCATGATTTCAAAATTTATTGCACAATTTAATATAGCACCACTTCTTCTAGTTCAAAAATGCAGTTAGTATTTTTGTATGTGCCAATTGTGGCTGTGCATGATTAAATTTAGACTAGGAGAAGGTTGAGCTTGAGGGGCTATTCGGTAAAAGTAACACCACGTTGTTGTTTCACTAACTTTCCCAATTGTTGCATGAATATACTCCATTTTTTCAAGCAGATTTATGGGATAATAACAATGTATCATTGTTGAGTCCTAAAAAAAAGAATCCAAAACATGTCAAGGGCTTTTAGTGGTTGAAGGGACAGCATAATAGACTTCAAAATTAAAGAGAAGACTTCCAATTGGGCTCTGATCCAGTGGTGGAGTAATGTTGTAGCTGGTGTGGGCACACCGGCCCGTCAAATTTACTTTATTTGCTTATGAGTTCCCCTTAAAGATTGAAATTTAAACTTAGAGTGTTCTTTAAAGGTTGAAGTTTAAAGTCAAAAAATTTCTGACTCCACCACTGCTCTGATTCAGCACCTTGATATGTAGTGCTAACTTGTGTTTTTTTTTTTTTTACTTCTATGTTTTGGGTGATGTTGTTTCGACTACAGGTCCTGCTAAATGAAGGAAATTAGACAGTCATGCTGTCTTAACTGCATGGGTTGATATTCCATCTTTTTGTGAAAACAGAAGCCTCCCCATTCATTTTTGTGCTTGAGGGTAATGCTCTCAAGAAATGGATCTGATGGAGGGTAGGCCTCCGACCTGTTATTAAAAGAAACCTCAAGGTAATGCTCTTGCTATTTTTCACCTTGCATGTCGATACATCCCTTTTGCAGTACAAAGCGTTGATGCTATGGCAGGAGGTCACAGTAGTCTTCATAAGGATGTGATCAATCCCCGAGGCTATGTTTCAGGGTTGGCTTGGATTATGATTCATTCCTTATTCTTTTGTATACTCTTTTCTGCTTCTTCCTCTAATCTGATTGAAGGTACCATCCCATTGCCCTTAGCCAACTTGACCAAGTTAATTTCCTTAGATTTGAGATTCAACAAAATAAATGGGCTCATTCCACCAAATATAGGATCAATGAACAGGTTACAGGAGTTAGGTCTTTCTGGCAATGCATTAGAAGGTTCAATTCCAGACTCACTTTACCAGTTGGTTCGCATGTCTAATCTCTATTTGGAGATGAATGCACTCAGTGGGCCAATCTTGACCTCTATAAACAATCCCACGAATCTGCGGGAGTTGTATTTAAATTCAAACAATTTCTCATCAGGAATCCCTCTTGCCCTTTGTGAGTTGAAGAATTTGATATGGCTTTACTTGCAAGACAACTTTTTCACTGGTGAGCTGCCTTCAGATGTGGGAAATTTGGTTGTGGTGGACAAAATGGATTTCTTTGTGAATCAATTGAGCGGAGAGCTGCCTGTGTCCTTATCAAGGCTCCAAATGCTAGAATATTTGAATCTCTCCAAAAACTCATTTGATGGTAACATTGCTGAACAACTTGATCACATACTAAATCTTGACACTGTTTACCTTTCCCATAACAAGCTTTACGGTGAGATGCCAAAATCATTGGAACTTCAACACATCCAGGTCTTGGACTTGTCCTTCAATCTATTGAAAGGAGAGATTCCAAGTGGTGGAAAGTTTTCAAACCTTTCTGCTGAATCGTTCCTAGGTACTATGCTCCCAAATTCCATGTGCCAGTATGTTCAGATGGAGCAAAGAAGCACAATAAATGTCAACATGCTCAGAGTTGATATTTTTTTAGCGAGTGGGGTTTCGCACTTGTACTAATTGTTTGGATTCTCATTGTTGTTGCAAAATATAGAAAGAGGGGGTTGGAGAAACATGATCAGGAGGTTGAAAGATTTCATGGAATTACCATCCCAGTGATCACATACAGAATGTTATCTCAAGCGACAAACAACTTCAGTGATGCAAATTTTTTAGGGAGTGGAAGCTTTGGTTCAGTGTATAAAGGAACTTTAATGGATGGAACAACGGTGGCTGTTAAGGTGATAAACATGTTATCTGATGGTGCATCAAAAAGTTTTGACATTAAATGCAATGTGATGTGCCAAATTAGACACTGAATCCTTCTTAGAGTCATCAATGATTGGATATCATGATCGAATCTCTTCCAAAGATTGGATAGCATGATTGATGTTGCTTGTGCTCTAGAATATCTTCACCATGGTTGCTGGGAGACTATAGTTCATTGTGATCTAAAGCCAAGTAATGTGCTTCTAGATGACAACATGACAGCACATGTTGGTGACTTTGGCATTGCGAAGATGCTAGTTGGTCACAAATCTTCAAATCTTACAAGCACCCTTGGAACCACCAGATACATTGTGCCAGGTACCAACTCTTAGTCCTGTCACAAATTCTTTGCTTTTCACAGTTATAGGCAAGTGTTATTGCTTGAACTGTTTCTTAGACAACTTTGTCCAGCTTACCATGGAGAGGAAATTTTATCACCATCCATAATATCCAAATATCATGCCTTAATTTTGGCTTTCCTACCTGTTGAGAACTAACTACTTGGAATTTATTATGAAAAGAGAAATACCAGATTAATAAGTGAAAGAGGATGAACACTAGCAATTTTGCATTTAAATACAAGTCAGAATCCAACTAAGATAGTGATTGAACCAAATTATTAACAGAGATGTGCATGCACACAAACACAACACAAATGCCAGCAAGTTTCCCTTTTAAATATGTTTCTTTCTTTAGTAAATTTTCACTTCCTCCTTGTAAATGCATTGAAATAAAAAATGTAGTTATATGTAAACCATTAAATAAAAAAAATAATTAGTCCTAATTTTTTGCATGGCTTTCTTTATTTCTGAAACCATCTCATTAACGACAATGTGCATTGTCTACCTAATATTGCCATGATCATGTCTGGCCTTGTTGAGTGGATGAATTGGAATTTGGGGCTGCTGGAAAGGTGTCGACCAAAGCAGATGTCTACAGCTATGGGATTCTTCTGCTTGAGGTGTTTACCACAAGAAATCCTACCAATGAACGTCTTGATGGGGACTTTACTTTGAGGCAGTGGGTGGCTGAATCATTTCCGCTTGCAATTTGAGATGTCATAGATGGTCATCTTCTGAAGCAAAATAACCATGAAATGGTTTCAGATCATGTCGCAGAAGGCCGTCTTCTGGAGCAAAATGACTGAGAAACTCTTTGAAATGAAATGCTTGTCATGATCATGGAGACAGGGTTGTCCTGTTCAAGGAAATCACCAACTGAGAGAATCGACATGAAGGAGGTGGTCGCCAGGCTTAAAACGATACGACGGAAGGCTTCCCCTGTGGAAGAATGGAAAAAATAAACCAATCCTTTACATTTATTTGGAAAACGAGGGATCTGCTTTTGCTTCTGACTTTTTATTGTGTTTCCCAACACCCTGCTAGAATTCTTTCGACAAAATGCGAGTAAAACAGTAAATGGTCTTCCACTAGCTGCTATGAAAACAAATCGGTTGGGTCTTTATCTCCTATCCTAATTTAAAAACAAGTTCAGATCCGACATTCATATGTACACGTATCAATTAACATTTTATTGGATCCCACTGGAACATTGGACTCCCATTCTCATTCAGTTATGAAAGCGCATTACCAATCTAAACCTGTTTGCTCCAAATTTCTGCACCAAAAAATGGATCCAAAATCAGGTCATGTGGTAGTTGAACTTAGTAAATCCATTTACATACCTAATCAAAGTGCATTCGCAGAACCAAATTAATGATACTTCATGACGTTGGTCAGGTCAACAAAGACATTGGATCCAAGTCCAATCAGATCGAGTCCGAGACCCAGAATGAAGAATTCTTAGTACCACCAGAAAGCATCTGACAACTCAGAAAAGTACGCCCAACTTTTGTTATTAGAAAAACTACGCAGTTGTTCCATGGTAAACTAATATATATATATATATATAATTAGTACCCTTTCAACGAACATTTACGCTCGCCTATGTTTTCTCGCCTAATAATTCTATAATTAAGTTAAAGCAACATCAATTTTAATCTTTTATGATTTCATGCATTAATAACAGGGCATACCTGGTGGGGACATAGTTAACCAAATATGTATGTTATTTGGTGTTGTCACAGTGGCCGATAATGGAAATTAATGAGCTAATTGATTTGTTTATAGGGAAAGTACTTTTAGTCTTTCCATCTTAATAATTATACGTAAGCTATTATTAACTAACAGAAGTTTACTCTTAATCAACAGTGCAAATATCTTGTATTTCTTCTCATCCCCATATGTTTACATAAATTTTCAAATGTTCCCATCAACTTATTTGAAAAAATAAGTGTCTTGACGGTTTAAATTAACATAAAACCACAATGATATACACCTTGCTATCTCACTTTAAACTATAATAAAAACAAAAAAAATCATCTAACTACAAGAAGGTTCAAGGTATTGCCAGAACGCTATAGGGAGAACCGATGGAAGATGACATCCATACTCAATCGATGTCAAATATGGTGCCTGCAGAATCTGTGTGCACATAGCATTGGAAGAGGAAGAAATTGTTCTTCAAGAAATCAACTGTATGAGTAATTTTAAAATTTCCTCCCATTGCGAAGCGAATATATACTCATATGACAAGTCGGTGTAGAGTTAATCAGTTGGTGGTTTCTTCTCAAGAGGCTGCGGCAAAGAAAGATGGGTGGAAGAAAATGATGGTTATCATTATGTCAGGAGAGCTAAGAAGTGGCCCGGAGGGAATAAGAAAAAAATGAGGAGTTAATAAAGGAGAAACCCAGATCAAAAGCAGAACCATAATTTGGGGATAACAAGTTTCGGTTTCTCCGTGGGCAGATGGAAGTCGAAAAGGAACATTAGACCCAGAAAGATTGGAATGAATTGATTTACAGGAGACCAGCAATTGCAGAGTAACTTGAAGTGCAACCAGCTGGTGGGTAACGAGAAGATAGAGCAGGAGATGGAGAAACAATTGATAACAAAAAGAATCAAAGGGGAGAACCGTGAGTTCTCATCAGGTTTGATTGTTTCTCCTCCATTAAAAAATAAATTTCAGGATTCTTGCTGTTTGGATGGAATGAAAACTAGCAAACAAATGGAAGAACAGCTGGTAAGAAAGGGAAGGCGATTGATGATGCTTGCACATGGGGGAACATGAGTCCAGAGTAATGTGTCCACTACACCAAATATATCCTATGAAGGCACTTTATTACGGACACATCCAACACTATGTGTCCGGTTTGGCCCTTCATTACGAACAACCACAACGCTTTCCAGTACAAACAACAACGACTCTCGGTCCACCCAATGAAGCATTTATTGGAAGTGATTTCTTGCCCCAATCCAGCCGATTCCGACTGATTCCAGTAACGTCGATCACCTGATCGGTGGTATTGTACATAGCTGAGTTCTAAATGTCCAATAAGCCCATGCACTAAATGCAGTGTACTCAATTAAGAAACAAAAAAAGGATAGAGTAGAAAACCTGGCAAAAAGAGCACATGATATTGGAAATATGTTGTTACGATAAGGCTGCTAAGAACATAATTGTTGATTAATCTTCCGTGCCAAGCAAGGCGGTGATGTAGAAATAAGAAGTTCTACCAATTAGAAAAGGTCCCATTGGCACTGAGTGTGGAAATAACAAATGATATCACTTTCTTTTAAAGAGCAGTAGACTTGAGTCTTCCAACAATTTAAATTAAACAAAAAATGAAGGCGAAATTTCTTGGAAGAAGAGAATCTACGAAAGAACGTTGCTAATTGTTCATGATCATAAGATTGCTTGGCACCGATAGTAGTATGTAGAATCAATTTATATCAACATTTCCTGTCCTATCTGAATTTGAATCTGATCAGATATTTATGTATATATGAATCTGATTGAATGTCCTTTTTTAAATCTGAATATGATCAATTTCTTAATTAAATATTATTTTTTTCTCATCTGTTTTTTTTTTAACAGTTTGGGTGGATATCTGATTTAAATTGGAAGATACCCTTGAAAATTAGTAAAAAAAAAAAAGTTACCCCTCACATGGTATGAATTTAGAGGGAGCAAAATGCCTCATTGGGAGTGCAGGGCAAAGCCAATATTGGGCAATTAATGTACACTTACCAGTTGGCAATTAAAAAAACAAATCAATTTGGCTTGTGTAAAAAATTTCTAATAACAAATGGCCTATGTGATTTATATGCAAATAAAAAAAATAAAATTTAATTTTTTGGAAAAAGGAATTGAGGAATATAAAAATTAATTAAGAATAGAAAACTCGTCCACTGTACCCAACTTTGATGGGGCCATTTCAAAAGAAAAATGGAGTCAAAATGTGGCAAAAAGAGAACAAGATATTGAAATTGTATAAGTTGTTACGGTGAGGGCTGCTAAGAAAGAGACTTGTTGATGTAGTCTTCTGTGCCAAGGCGCTGTTGTAGAAATATGAAGAGCTACAAATAGAAAAAGTCCATTGATGTGATCTTAAAGTGAATTGTCTTCACGTTCCACTTGACATTGACATTATTTAGGTTTGAGTCGCTAAGTCTTGCCCCATTGACCACGCAAATGTCCGGTGCATAGTTCTTCCAGGTGCCATCTGGCCAAACATCATTCTTTGGGGTGCCAACTGTTGGCTTGTCGGCTGTCTATATGGCTGTGTGGGAGTGGGTTAAGTGGGGTCAAGCTCAATCCTTTTCTTGACTTTCAAGTCAAGTTTCACTGTAGTCTCCATGACTCATGAGTCGTCATTTACCACTCAAGTTTATGGCTGCACGAGTCAAGCCAGCTTAAAAACCACTCATAAACTTGAGCTCGAGTTCAAGTGTATAACAGGAATGTTAAAGCAGTTGAGTTTGAGTTGTAAGAACTCTAGTTAGTTCAACTATAAACGAACGAGTTAAAAAAAAAGGAAACATGCTTCACATAAACGAGTTAAATGAGTTGAGTTTGAGCTCAATGTTGTATTGTCGAGTCCGGCTCAAGCTTGTTTTATTGAGCTTAACTTGAGTTTTCTGAGTCCACTCAAGCTTGAGCTGGCTCAACTCGAGCTCATCTCCTCATGTGCAACCCTATTCAAGACCCTGGTCAATTTAAAAACCATTCACCAGCGTACATAGTGGTGAAGCTGAGATTTTTTAGGTTCAAAATTTACTTTAATAGTTTAAAAAATGTTTCATAAATTTCTCATCATTATTGTTTATCAGATCATCAAATCATTTTTTTAGATAATAACATTTATTTTTTGAAACTCCGGCTGATCCATTTCTGCCTATTTATTGTTTTTCTTATTTAAAAAAATTAAATCAGAAAATTTTTAAAAAAATTAAAAAATATAATTTTTTTAACCTAGGGTAATCTCAGTTTAATATTATTGACAACCTTTGCGATTGATTGAGGGGGCAGTAGACTTGACTCTTCGAACAAATTGAATTAAACAAAAGAAGGCGAATTTTGTCTGGAAGGGAATCTGTAAAAGGACTTTAATTGATAGTTGTTCATGGTGATAACATTGCCAAGCACCCCGGTTAAATGCTAGTAGTATGTAGAATCGATGTACATCAACCATTTCCTATCCTGTTTAGAACAATAGACGTTCAAGGCAGCTACCGGTCATAGTCTGATTGGGACATTGTAAAGATCAGCCAGAGTGGATGATTCTTTGGTATATTTATCTTATTTTTTTCTAAAAAATTTACCATATTTTCTTTTTTTTCACACCCACTGTATTATATGATGGAAAAACCTTTCCATTTAAAAAGTGGAAACTGTATCTGCAAATTTGATTTGTGATTGAATAGGGTTGGGAAGTAGTAAAGGGAAATGAGACTTAAGGGCTAAGAAGAAAATTTCTCATTGATGTGACAACAGTCAGTTCTGGAGTGTTTGTTTACACTGGATGTTCTAAAAACAAAATTTAAACTTAGTCATGTGTTTGTTTGTGACAATGTACTTCTGTGACAACATATTGTATTTTCGGAACTCCAACCATTTTGGTGTTTGATTGCACCCTCAAATGCTGGATACAAAGTGTCTCAATGGTGCATTTTGGAACCATTCATCCATGAAAGCTATAATAGACTACAAATGTGATCTGATTTGAGCTTTCACTGCATGTCCTAAAAATTGACCTGGCAAATTCTGCATATGTTAAAGACATTCTTAATGACTTCTGTTAAATCTTCGTTCCTTTCTTCGACTGTTTAAATTCACAAGCTTTGACCAAGGTTGATCGGTTTATTACTAAGCCAATTAATAAGTGAAACAGGATTTGTCAAAAAGAACTAGCATTTCTCCTGTTAACAGCCTCTGCCAGGAGTTCATTTTATTTTTCTAATATTTATGATCTGCTTTTTTTTTACATGCGTAATCTCTTCTCTCTCTCTCTCTCTCTCTCTCTATACACACACACACATACATGCATAGATATATATATCTGATAAGAGTTTTTAAATTTTGATTGTCCAGTAGGGATTAATCTCTCTCTCTCTCTCTCTCTATTGCATGACACTTGCAGGCCAGTAGGGATTAATTTGAGCGGTCTGTATCTTTTGTTATTTATTGTCTTTCTGGAGTTCTGAATTGGAGTTGGGAGTATGGATGTTAATGGATCAGATTCAAATAGATACATCCTGAATTACATTTGTTTTTTCGGATTTTCACATATCCATATTCAAATTCTGATTCGAATACAAACAATGAATAAAAAATCCAATATCACAATCTGAATTTGGACATTGAATCAAATCTGGCTGATCTTCAAAATGTAGGAGCATTTGAATATAAGATTTTATTTAAAATTAAATCCGATCTGGTATTTCAATCTCAATCCGAATCCATCCAGTTGGATATATATGTACATCCAAATCAATCAGAATCCAGTCAGATGTTGTTTCTTAAACCCGAATCCGATCCAATTTCTTAATTGGATGTTAAATTTTTTCCATATTTGATATTTTTGAATTGGTTTGATTGGATATCCAATTAAAATCAGATATGTTGACAACCCTAATTTGGGAGGAATTGAACTCTAAAGTTCTCTCATTGTTGGACTTCACACGATAAGAGTAGAACCCTGGCAAAAAGGGCACATGATATTGGAAATATGTTGTTATGGTAAGGGCTGCTAAAAAAAATACTTGTTGA
>NW_022204857.1:0-10856 GCF_008831285.2 Nymphaea colorata | reverse complement strand
CCGTGAGTTGAATTTATTGTTACAACTATAGTGCACGATCTAAGATTGCAATTACAAGTTCGTATCAATACAAGTGCGATTTAAGTGATTCAAATGATCACACATACTTAATTGAATGTGCTTAACTTATTGTTACATCCATGTTGCTTGATTAAGTGAACTGAAATCACAAGTTTGTATGAAATGAATGTGATTCGAGTGATTCATTTGGTGTCTTATAGTTAACCTAACGTGTTTCACATGTTATTACATCCATGATCAATGATTTAAATAATTAAAACTCACAAGTTTATATGGATATAAAGGAGACCTATGCATTAGTTTGATCCTTTCTAGTTTGTACGATAAGTTGAACATGTTGTTACATCTATAGTGATCGATGCACAAGTTCACATCAATACGAGTGGGATTTAAGTGATTCAATTGATCACGCATATAATTGAATGTACTTAACTTGTTGTTACGTTTATATTAAATGATTTAGTAAATTCAAATCATAGGTTTATATGAAAATGAATGGGATTCGAGTGATTCATTTGGTGTCTTACAGGTAACTTAATGTGTTTCACTTGTTATTACATACATTTGATCACTTATGTTTAATCGAGAGATTATGTGATTCATTTTTACTTGTTCTTACATACATTTGATAACTTATATTTAATTGAATGTGCGTAACCATTTGTTACATACGTATAGAATGACTTAGTGGCTTGAAAAAGAAGTCCGTTTGGAAATGAATGAGAGTCAAGTCACTATATTGGTCCTTATAGTTAATCTAATGTATTTCACTTGTTATTACATCTATAATGAATGATTAAATGGTTGAAATCACAAGTTTATATGGATACAAATGGTTGAAGTCACTATATTTGTACACGTGTAGTTAGTCCGATGAGTTGAATTTGTTGTTACATCTATAGGGAACGTTCTAAAGGATTGAAATCACATGTTCGTACGAATACAAGTGAGATTTAAGTGATTCATATAATCATGCATACTTAATTGAATGTGTTTAACTTGTTGTTACGTCTATAATAAATGATTTAGTAGATTGAAATCACAAGTTTGTGCGAAAATGAATGAGATTCGAGTGATTCATTGGTGTCTTGTAGTTAACCTATTGTGTTTCACTTGTTATTACATCTTTGATCAATGATTTAAATGATTAAAACTTACAAGTTTGTATGGATATAAAGGAGACCTATGCATTAGTTTGATCCTTTAGTTAGTTCAATAAGTTGAACTAGTTCTTACATCTATGGTGATCGATGTAAGGAATTGAAATCACAAGTTCGTATCAATACGAGTGGGATTTAAGTGATTCATTTTATCACACATACGTAATTGAATGTGCTTAACTTGTTGTTACGTCTATATTAAATGATTTAGTAGATTAAAATCATAGGTTTGTATGAAAATGAATGATATTGGAGTGATTCATTTGGTGTCTTGTAAGTAACCTAATGTGTTTCACTTGTTATTACATATATTTGATCACTTATATTTAATTGAGAGATTAAGTGATTCATTTTCACTTGTTATTACATATAATTGATCACTTGTATTTAATTGAATGTGCGTGACCATTTCTTACTTACGTATAGAATGACCTAGTGGCTTTGATACCAGAAGTTCGTTTGGAATACATATATAATGAATGATTAAATGATTGAAATCACATGTTCATGTGGATACAAACGCGTGTAGTTAGTCCGATGAGTTGAATTTATTGTTACAACTATAGTGCACGATCTAAATGATTGAAATCACAAGTTCGTATCAATACAAGTGCGATTTAAGTGATTCAAATGATCACACATACTTAATTGAATGTGCTTAACTTGTTGTTACATCCATATTGCTAGATTAAGTGAATTCAAATCACAAGTTTGTGTGAAAATAAATGAGATTTGAGTGATTCATTTGGTGTCTTATAATTAACCTAATGTGTTTCACTCGTTATGACATCTATGATCAACGATTTAAACGATAAAAACTCACAAGTTTATATGGATGTAAAGGAGACCTATGGATTAGTTTAGTTTGATCCCTTGTAGTTTGTTCAATAAGTTGAACATGTTGTTACATCTCATTCATTTGTATCCATACGCACACTAAATCACTCGTCTCAATACGAGTGAGATTTAAGTGATTCATTTGATCACGCATACTTAATTGAATGTGCTTAACTTGTTGTTACGTCTATATTAATGATTTAGTATATTGAAATCATAGGTTTGTATGGAAATGAATGAGATTTGAGTGATTCATTTGGTGTCTTGTAGGTAACCTAATATGTTTCACTTGTTATTACATATATTTGATCACATATATTTAATTGAGAGATTAAATGATTCATTTTCACTTGTTATTACATATATTTGATCAATATATTTAATTGAGTGTGCGTAGCCATTTGTTACATACGTATAGAATGACTTAGTGGCTTGAAATAAGAAGTTCGTTTGGAAATGAATGAGAGTCAGGTCATTAAGTTGGTCCCTTACAGTTAATCTAGTGTATTTCACTTGTTATTACATCTATAATGAATGATTTAAATGATTGAAATCGCAAGTTCATATGGATACAAATGGGATCTATGCATTACTTTGAATGCGTGTAATTAGTCCGATGAGTTGAATTTGTTGTTACATCTATAGTGAACGATCTAAAGGATTGAAATCACGCGTTCGTACCAATACAAGTGAGATTTAAATGATTCATATGATCATGCATGCTTAATTGAATGTGTTTAACTTGTTGTTACATCTATATTAAATGATTTAGTAGATCGAAATCACAAGTTTGTATGAAAATGAATGAGATTCGAGTGATTCATTTGGTGTCTTATGGTTTACCTAATGTGTTTCACTAGTTGTTACATTTATAATGATTCTTAATACGGATGTCCTTAACAAGTGATTCATTTGGTGTCATATAGTTAACCTAATGTGTTTCACTTGTAATTTAATTGAATGTGCTTAACAAGTGAATTAGGTTACAATAGGGCACCAAATGAATCACTCAAATCTCATTCATTTTCATGCAAGCCTGTGATTTCAATCTACTAAATCATTTAACATGGATATAACAATAAGTCAAGTACATTCAATAAAGTATGCGTGATCATATGAATCACTTAAATCTGACTCGTATTGGTACGACTATAGTGCACGATCTAAAGGATTGAAATTACAAGTTCGTATCAATACAAGTGCGATTTAAGTGATTCAAATGATCACACATACTTAATTGAATGTGCTTAACTTATTGTTACATCCATGTTGCTTGATTAAGTGAACTGAAATCACAAGTTTGTATGAAAATGAATGTGATTCGAGTGATTCATTTGGTGTCTTATAGTTAACCTAACGTGTTTCACATGTTATTACATCCATGATCAATGATTTAAATAATTAAAACTCACAAGTTTATATGGATATAAAGGAGACCTATGCATTAGTTTGATCCTTTCTAGTTTGTACGATAAGTTGAACATGTTGTTACATCTATAGTGATCGATGCACAAGTTCACATCAATACGAGTGGGATTTAAGTGATTCAATTGATCACGCATATTTAATTGAATGTACTTAACTTGTTGTTACGTTTATATTAAATGATTTAGTAAATTCAAATCATAGGTTTATATGAAAATGAATGGGATTCGAGTGATTCATTTGGTGTCTTACAGGTAACTTAATGTGTTTCACTTGTTATTACATACATTTGATCACTTATGTTTAATCGAGAGATTATGTGATTCATTTTTACTTGTTCTTACATACATTTGATAACTTATATTTAATTGAATGTGCGTAACCATTTGTTACATACGTATAGAATGACTTAGTGGCTTGAAAAAAGAAGTCCGTTTGGAAATGAATGAGAGTCAAGTCACTATATTGGTCCCTTATAGTTAATCTAATGTATTTCACTTGTTATTACATCTATAATGAATGATTTAAATGGTTGAAATCACAAGTTTATATGGATACAAATGGTTGAAGTCACTATATTTGTACACGTGTAGTTAGTCCGATGAGTTGAATTTGTTGTTACATCTATAGGGAACGTTCTAAAGGATTGAAATCACATGTTCGTACGAATACAAGTGAGATTTAAGTGATTCATATAATCATGCATACTTAATTGAATGTGTTTAACTTGTTGTTACGTCTATAATAAATGATTTAGTAGATTGAAATCACAAGTTTGTGCGAAAATGAATGAGATTCGAGTGATTCATTTGGTGTCTTGTAGTTAACCTATTGTGTTTCACTTGTTATTACATCTTTGATCAATGATTTAAATGATTAAAACTTACAAGTTTGTATGGATATAAAGGAGACCTATGCATTAGTTTGATCCCTTGTAGTTAGTTCAATAAGTTGAACTAGTTCTTACATCTATGGTGATCGATGTAAGGAATTGAAATCACAAGTTCGTATCAATACGAGTGGGATTTAAGTGATTCATTTTATCACACATACGTAATTGAATGTGCTTAACTTGTTGTTACGTCTATATTAAATGATTTAGTAGATTAAATCATAGGTTTGTATGAAATAATGAATGATGAATTCATTTGGTTTTAACTTTTATTATATTAAGTGATTTCATAATTGTGTAGTGTACATTTATAGTATAGAATACCTAATGTTTTCACTTGTTTATTACATATATTATATGATCAGCTATGGATTAGTTTAGTTTGATTGTATTGTTCAATAAGTTGAACATGTTGTTACATCTCATTCATTTGTATCCATACGCACACTAAATCACTCGTCTCAATACGAGTGAGATTTAAGTGATTCATTTGATCACGCATACTTAATTGAATGTGCTTAACTTGTTGTTACGTCTATATTAAATGATTTAGTATATTGAAATCATAGGTTTGTATGGAAATGAATGAGATTTGAGTGATTCATTTGGTGTCTTGTAGGTAACCTAATATGTTTCACTTGTTATTACATATATTTGATCACATATATTTAATTGAGAGATTAAATGATTCATTTTCACTTGTTATTACATATATTGATCAATATATTTAATTGAGTGTGCGTAGCCATTTGTTACATACGTATAGAATGACTTAGTGGCTTGAAATAAGAAGTTCGTTTGGAAATGAATGAGAGTCAGGTCATTAAGTTGGTCCCTTACAGTTAATCTAGTGTATTTCACTTGTTATTACATCTATAATGAATGATTTAAATGATTGAAATCGCAAGTTCATATGGATACAAATGGGATCTATGCATTACTTTGAATGCGTGTAATTAGTCCGATGAGTTGAATTTGTTGTTACATTATAGTGAACGATCTAAAGGATTGAAATCACGCGTTCGTACCAATACAAGTGAGATTTAAATGATTCATATGATCATGCATGCTTAATTGAATGTGTTTAACTTGTTGTTACATCTATATTAAATGATTTAGTAGATCGAAATCACAAGTTTGTATGAAAATGAATGAGATTCGAGTGATTCATTTGGTGTCTTATGGTTTACCTAATGTGTTTCACTAGTTGTTACATTTATAATGATTCTTAATACGGATGTCCTTAACAAGTGATTCATTTGGTGTCATATAGTTAACCTAATGTGTTTCACTTGTAATTTAATTGAATGTGCTTAACAAGTGAATTAGGTTAACAATAGGGCACCAAATGAATCACTCAAATCTCATTCATTTTCATGCAAGCCTGTGATTTCAATCTACTAAATCATTTAACATGGATATAACAATAAGTCAAGTACATTCAATAAAGTATGCGTGATCATATGAATCACTTAAATCTGACTCGTATTGGTACGACTATAGTGCACGATCTAAAGGATTGAAATTACAAGTTCGTATCAATACAAGTGCGATTTAAGTGATTCAAATGATCACACATACTTAATTGAATGTGCTTAACTTATTGTTACATCCATGTTGCTTGATTAAGTGAACTGAAATCACAAGTTTGTATGAAAATGAATGTGATTCGAGTGATTCATTTGGTGTCTTATAGTTAACCTAACGTGTTTCACATGTTATTACATCCATGATCAATGATTTAAATAATTAAAACTCACAAGTTTATATGGAATATAAAGGAGACCTATGCATTAGTTTGATCCTTTCTAGTTTGTACGATAAGTTGAACATGTTGTTACATCTATAGTGATCGATGCACAAGTTCACATCAATACGAGTGGATTTAAGTGATTCAATTGATCACGCATATTTAATTGAATGTACTTAACTTGTTGTTACGTTTATATTAAATGATTTAGTAAATTCAAATCATAGGTTTATATGAAAATGAATGGGATTCGAGTGATTCATTTGGTGTCTTACAGGTAACTTAATGTGTTTCACTTGTTATTACATACATTTGATCACTTATGTTTAATCGAGAGATTATGTGATTCATTTTTACTTGTTCTTACATACATTTGATAACTTATATTTAATTGAATGTGCGTAACCATTTGTTACATACGTATAGAATGACTTAGTGGCTTGAAAAAAGAAGTCCGTTTGGAAATGAATGAGAGTCAAGTCACTATATTGGTCCCTTATAGTTAATCTAATGTATTTCACTTGTTATTACATCTATAATGAATGATTTAAATGGTTGAAATCACAAGTTTATATGGATACAAATGGTTGAAGTCACTATATTTGTACACGTGTAGTTAGTCCGATGAGTTGAATTTGTTGTTACATCTATAGGGAACGTTCTAAAGGATTGAAATCACATGTTCGTACGAATACAAGTGAGATTTAAGTGATTCATATAATCATGCATACTTAATTGAATGTGTTTAACTTGTTGTTACGTCTATAATAAATGATTTAGTAGATTGAAATCACAAGTTTGTGCGAAAATGAATGAGATTCGAGTGATTCATTTGGTGTCTTGTAGTTAACCTATTGTGTTTCACTTGTTATTACATCTTTGATCAATGATTTAAATGATTAAAACTTACAAGTTTGTATGGATATAAAGGAGACCTATGCATTAGTTTGATCCCTTGTAGTTAGTTCAATAAGTTGAACTAGTTCTTACATCTATGGTGATCGATGTAAGGAATTGAAATCACAAGTTCGTATCAATACGAGTGGGATTTAAGTGATTCATTTTATCACACATACGTAATTGAATGTGCTTAACTTGTTGTTACGTCTATATTAAATGATTTAGTAGATTAAAATCATAGGTTTGTATGAAAATGAATGATATTGGAGTGATTCATTTGGTGTCTTGTAAGTAACCTAATGTGTTTCACTTGTTATTACATATATTTGATCACTTATATTTAATTGAGAGATTAAGTGATCATTTTCACTTGTTATTACATATAATTGATCACTTGTATTTAATTGAATGTGCGTGACCATTTCTTACTTACGTATAGAATGACCTAGTGGCTTTGATACCAGAAGTTCGTTTGGAATACATATATAATGAATGATTTAAATGATTGAAATCACATGTTCATGTGGATACAAACGCGTGTAGTTAGTCCGATGAGTTGAATTTATTGTTACAACTATAGTGCACGATCTAAATGATTGAAATCACAAGTTCGTATCAATACAAGTGCGATTTAAGTGATTCAAATGATCACACATACTTAATTGAATGTGCTTAACTTGTTGTTACATCCATATTGCTAGATTAAGTGAATTCAAATCACAAGTTGTGTGAAAATAAATGAGATTTGAGTGATTCATTTGGTGTCTTATAATTAACCTAATGTGTTTCACTCGTTATGACATCTATGATCAACGATTTAAACGATAAAAACTCACAAGTTTATATGGATGTAAAGGAGACCTATGGATTAGTTTAGTTTGATCCCTTGTAGTTTGTTCAATAAGTTGAACATGTTGTTACATCTCATTCATTTGTATCCATACGCACACTAAATCACTCGTCTCAATACGAGTGAGATTTAAGTGATTCATTTGATCACGCATACTTAATTGAATGTGCTTAACTTGTTGTTACGTCTATATTAAATGATTTAGTATATTGAAATCATAGGTTTGTATGGAAATGAATGAGATTTGAGTGATTCATTTGGTGTCTTGTAGGTAACCTAATATGTTCACTTGTTATTACATATATTTGATCACATATATTTAATTGAGAGATTAAATGATTCATTTTCACTTGTTATTACATATATTTGATCAATATATTTAATTGAGTGTGCGTAGCCATTTGTTACATACGTATAGAATGACTTAGTGGCTTGAAATAAGAAGTTCGTTTGGAAATGAATGAGAGTCAGGTCATTAAGTTGGTCCCTTACAGTTAATCTAGTGTATTTCACTTGTTATTACATCTATAATGAATGATTTAAATGATTGAAATCGCAAGTTCATATGGATACAAATGGGATCTATGCATTACTTTGAATGCGTGTAATTAGTCCGATGAGTTGAATTTGTTGTTACATCTATAGTGAACGATCTAAAGGATTGAAATCACGCGTTCGTACCAATACAAGTGAGATTTAAATGATTCATATGATCATGCATGCTTAATTGAATGTGTTTAACTTGTTGTTACATCTATATTAAATGATTTAGTAGATCGAAATCACAAGTTTGTATGAAAATGAATGAGATTCGAGTGATTCATTTGGTGTCTTATGGTTTACCTAATGTGTTTCACTAGTTGTTACATTTATAATGATTCTTAATACGGATGTCCTTAACAAGTGATTCATTTGGTGTCATATAGTTAACCTAATGTGTTTCACTTGTAATTTAATTGAATGTGCTTAACAAGTGAATTAGGTTAACAATAGGGCACCAAATGAATCACTCAAATCTCATTCATTTTCATGCAAGCCTGTGATTTCAATCTACTAAATCATTTAACATGGATATAACAATAAGTCAAGTACATTCAATAAAGTATGCGTGATCATATGAATCACTTAAATCTGACTCGTATTGGTACGACTATAGTGCACGATCTAAAGGATTGAAATTACAAGTTCGTATCAATACAAGTGCGATTTAAGTGATTCAAATGATCACACATACTTAATTGAATGTGCTTAACTTATTGTTACATCCATGTTGCTTGATTAAGTGAACTGAAATCACAAGTTTGTATGAAAATGAATGTGATTCGAGTGATTCATTTGGTGTCTTATAGTTAACCTAACGTGTTTCACATGTTATTACATCCATGATCAATGATTTAAATAATTAAAACTCACAAGTTTATATGGATATAAAGGAGACCTATGCATTAGTTTGATCCTTTCTAGTTTGTACGATAAGTTGAACATGTTGTTACATCTATAGTGATCGATGCACAAGTTCACATCAATACGAGTGGGATTTAAGTGATTCAATTGATCACGCATATTTAATTGAATGTACTTAACTTGTTGTTACGTTTATATTAAATGATTTAGTAAATTCAAATCATAGGTTTATATGAAAATGAATGGGATTCGAGTGATTCATTTGGTGTCTTACAGGTAACTTAATGTGTTTCACTTGTTATTACATACATTTGATCACTTATGTTTAATCGAGAGATTATGTGATTCATTTTTACTTGTTCTTACATACATTTGATAACTTATATTTAATTGAATGTGCGTAACCATTTGTTACATACGTATAGAATGACTTAGTGCTTGAAAAAAGAAGTCCGTTTGGAAATGAATGAGAGTCAAGTCACTATATTGGTCCCTTATAGTTAATCTAATGTATTTCACTTGTTATTACATCTATAATGAATGATTTAAATGGTTGAAATCACAAGTTTATATGGATACAAATGGTTGAAGTCACTATATTTGTACACGTGTAGTTAGTCCGATGAGTTGAATTTGTTGTTACATCTATAGGGAACGTTCTAAAGGATTGAAATCACATGTTCGTACGAATACAAGTGAGATTTAAGTGATTCATATAATCATGCATACTTAATTGAATGTGTTTAACTTGTTGTTACGTCTATAATAAATGATTTAGTAGATTGAAATCACAAGTTTGTGCGAAATGAATGAGATTCGAGTGATTCATTTGGTGTCTTGTAGTTAACCTATTGTGTTTCACTTGTTATTACATCTTTGATCAATGATTTAAATGATTAAAACTTACAAGTTTGTATGGATATAAAGGAGACCTATGCATTAGTTTGATCCCTTGTAGTTAGTTCAATAAGTTGAACTAGTTCTTACATCTATGGTGATCGATGTAAGGAATTGAAATCACAAGTTCGTATCAATACGAGTGGGATTTAAGTGATTCATTTATCACACATACGTAATTGAATGTGCTTAACTTGTTGTTCTATATATAAATGATTTAGTAGATTAAAATCATAGGTTTGTATGAAAATGAATTGAATGAGATTGAGTGATTCATTTGGTGTCTTGTAAGTAACCTAATATTTTCACTTGTTATTACATATATTTGATCACATATATTTAATTGAGAGATTAAATGATTCATTTTCACTTGTTATTACATATATTTGATCAATATATTTAATTGAGTGTGCGTAGCCATTTGTTACATACGTATAGAATGACTTAGTGGCTTGAAATAGAAGTTCGTTTGGAAACTGAATGAGAGTCAGGTGATTAAGTTGGTCCCTTACAGTTAATCTAGTGTATTTCACTTGTTATTACATCTATATGAATGATTTAAATGATTGAAATCGCAAGTTCATATGGATACAATGGGATCTATGCATTACTTTGAATGCGGTAATTAGTTGATGAGTTGAATTTGTTGTTACATTCTATAGTGAACGATCTAAAGATTGAAATCACGCGTTCGTACCAATACAAGTGAGATTTAAATGA
>NW_022204856.1:70000-74385 GCF_008831285.2 Nymphaea colorata | reverse complement strand
AATACTTGGAATTCAACAGAACCCCTTTTTTCTTCTTGTGGAATAACGGATATGGGCGAATTCTTTACCATACAAATAAATTCTTCTCTTTTTTTCTTTTTGTTCCCACGGATATAAATCTTCCCAATCAAGAATAATAATACCATTTATTTTGTTCTGGTGTACACAATAATCTGGATTGATTCATATATTACTCTTTTTCTATCAAACAAATCAAATGAATATGAATAAATAATAACAATAAATTTATTCAGATACAAGGGATGGTATATTCCTGGGCTCACGAAACAGAATGAAAGGGAAAGGGACCTAAAAAGATTCTGTCGATTCATTCCTAGGTCCAATTGATATGTGACTGAATCTTGTGTATCAGAGTCTAACTGACTGAATCTTGTGTATCAGAGTCTAACTGACTGAATCTTGTGTATCAGAGTCTAACATAAGGTATGTATTTATTTGCATGTTCTCATATACCAGGCGCGTGATAAAGAGGGAAATTGATTGTAACATCAGCGAATTCCAAATTGCTTATACATATGGATCCTTGACATACTGAAACGACTCCCATTATTGGTATCAAACCAATAACGATTCATACAGGCTAAATCTTCTAATCGATGAGTGGGCCAAAGAAACACTTTCCATTTTAGAGAGTTATTTGTATCTGTATCAAAATGCTTATCCCTATTTACAAATTTCTCAAACCCCTGCGCATTAGTCTTAGCTCTATTGCAAAATACTGGATTCTTATTCACAAGGTTCCTATTTCGGTAATTGAAACGGCTTATAATTCTCAATTCTCTACGATGGCTAGGAGATAAAATATGTTCAGGAACAAGCAAATCATAATTATTATTGTCCCCATTCACACGCACTCCTCCGTGTCGTGCAATCGAGCCATTCAAGTCATTCTTATCAATATGTTTTTTTACCTGGTATCCTCGATTAGTTTGGTACTGAACCTTATGGGTCAATGAAATAGCTATGGTTTGATACATAATCGAAATTCCATCCCATTTGATAGACAAACGAACCGGTTCAACAATAAATATTCCCCTTTTTATCAATTCTGGAAGAGACAAATCCTTATTAATCAGCATTACATCTAGACCCATTTCTCCTCTTTGAATAGAGGATATAGCAATTTCATTCGGATTCATAAGTCTAAGCAGTAGACAATATACCTTGATATTATTGGTCATTCTTTGATTGAAAGAATCACCCCATCGGAGTTGAAAAAGAAAATATTTTTTCAAAAATAAGTCTAGTTCCGCTTCCTTCTTGCTCTTGAATTTCTTTTTCTTTCTGCGTTTCTTAATATCTGAACCCGCGGAATTTGCTCCAACATCTTTTTTTGGTTTCTTATATCAGATATAAGATTTCCTTGGTGCTGTCGTTCTTTCTCGTCCCGGTTCCCATTCTCTAATTCAAGATATCCCTTTTGATTAGATTCTACTTTTGGTTTTGGATTAAATCTTTCTTTTTGATTAGATTCCACCTTTGGATCTATATAAAGATCGCTTGTTTTGTTTCCATGAAAATCAAATAGAAGCAATTTGATTGGTATGATCCACGGATTAGTCTTATATCGATCGTAAAGCGGCACAAATTCTGGTAAGAACCAAGGGCGCAGATTCGATATAGTATGATCTAACATTTGTTCATTCATTCCCATCCAATCAAAAAATAACTCTTTTTGCTTTGTTTGGATTTCTTGATGAATTCTGATATAAAGATAAAGAATATCTTTCTTATTGGTCCCAGTCTTAGTAGTTTTCTTTTTTTATTAATGAAAGTTCTGATACCCGTACTAGTCCTAGTTTCAATATTGTTTCTAGGGTAAAAATTGGTGATTCTCAATTCCAAATATTTTCTATCTAGATTTGGATCCCTATCAATTGTATATTTATCTTCTAGGCTATCATTTATAGTTGTAGCATAAAACGATTTGTATTTATGTGTATTGTAATTAGAAATCTCTCCGTGCCTGTTTACTTGTAATGGTGATCCATAAATATTGGAGTCTTTCACATCTTCATAATTAAGATATTTATATGATAAAAGATCATATCTGTAGTGTTTTTTAATTTTTTTTTCGCAACTCGGACTCTTCAATAAGTCCAATTTATATTTATAATAATCCTTTTTACCGGAATGAATTAATTGGTCTTTTTCTTCATATGAACCCAATTTTGGTGAGTCGTTATTTTTAATCGTAAAATGCTGATTGACTTTCTTTCTCCATTTTAGAGGTGCTAATCTAGACCATTTGTCATGGGAGAAATTGTATTGATAATGGCTCTTTAACCAGTTTTTCCATTCACTCATTCCAGAATTCCGCAGTTTCTTGTGTTTTGATTCTGAATCAAATATTCCTCGTGTATGGAAATAGTCATGGAAATAGTCTTTTATTCTATCCTTAATAAAAGGATATGTTCTGTAGTAATGAAATATGGATTCTGACTTATATTTGTTACTAACTTGGGTTTGCAATAATTTGTAAAACACATAGGCTTGAGACAAAGAAGATAAGTCGCAGTAAATCGGTGAATTACTATCACTACTTATATTAGTAGTATAAGTAGAAAGAGATTTTACAGTCGAAATGAAGGGAATTATATTTGGATTCGTTTCATTAGTATCCTTTTCCTTTATTTCGTCATTGTAAGTGTATCCATTTAAAGTATTTTTTGTTGAGTCAAGAAAAAATTGTGCATTGATCCTGTAAATGTTAGTGATACATAGAAGGATACCCATGTATATTCTTTCAATGAAAGATTTCATAAAAGAGTTCCATTTAGAGATTAATGGGGCACTTCTTCTTTTTTTAGATATTTGAAAAATATGTTTCCGTGATTCGGTTCTTTTATTACTAAAATTTCCCTTGTTAGTACTAATATCTATATCCTCAATATCTGGAGTTAGAGGTTTTTTTTTCTTGTCTTTTCTAATCTTTTCTACTTGATCCCAGATTTTGGTTGTCTTATCAGCCAGATCATTAATTTTTCTTTCTATCAGTGAATCATTTGTCCAATCTCCGGATACAATTATAATGGGTGATTCATGGATGATTTTTTTGGAATCTTTCTCATTTTGACTTGGTTCTTCATTTTGACTTGGGTCATAGACTCGCGTCACTAAGAAAAAGAGTTTCTTCACTTTTCTTTTTATAAATAGAACTATTTTGATAATCCATCTTATTTTTTCGTTGAGAATCTTTAGAAAACCTTTTATGTTGTCTTTTATAATTCTTAGAAAGAAAAAACCTGTCTTTTTGACTTTTCTAATTTTTTTTTCGAGTGTTTTATTAATGGGTTCAAAAAAGAAAGGTTTTTTTCGGGGAGAGCCAAAGGGGACTTCTGTTTCCATCCCCCAGATCGTTAAAAAACAGAAATTTTTTTGTTTTTTTCTTAGATCCTTATGATGGGATCGTAGCTTTTTTCTATGCCAAGGTTTCAGAGAGAAAGGAAATAGGATTTTTATCTGAATACCGTCTGTTAACCAATCTTTTGGAAATTCTGTTTCCGATAATTGAACACCATTATATGTGCATTTGACATGCATTTCCCTACTCCATTCGGTCAAATCTTCATACCACTCAGGGAATTGAAATAATAACATACGACCAATATTTTTAACTATTATCAATGAAGGTAATATGATGTATTTTCGAAGAATCGAGTGGGTTACTAATATGGAACTCCTTATTGCTTGAGCAAATATAATATTATCCCAAGTTTCTGCTATTGCTATCCGTTCCTCCTCCTGTCTTTTATCCTCTTTTCTTTTATACTCCTCTTCGTGTTCTTTCTCCATTTTCTCTTTCTCTTTTGCCCCTTCACCCACATAATCAGATGTTTGTATTTTTGGGCTTTTTTCCTCCATCCAATTCCTAAAAATGAGGTTCATCATCCTTGAGATATCAAAAGAAAACAAAGGTGTTTTGTCTATTCTGTCAAAAAAAAGGGGGGAGTGTACATCTGTTTGAAACATTTCCCAAGTGACTGTTTTACGTCTTTGAGCCCGCATCGACCCTTTGATTATATCACGACGAAAATCTGATTGTTGCGAGTAACGTATCAAGGCCATTTCATGTTCTTCTGCTTGATCACCATTTCCTTTTCCTCTTTGATCACCATTTTTGGCTTGATCACCCTTTTTCTTTTTGGCTTGATCACCATTTCCTTTTCCTCTTTGATCACCTTTTTCGACTTGATCATCACTATTTTTTTCTTGATTACTATCGGTGGTATTACTGATATTATCAGTAGTATTATTGATATTATCATTGGTATTAATGATATTATCAGTGGTAGTATTGATGATATTATCATTGGTATTAATGATATTAGTATCCTCATCGGTATCAGTGTCAGTATAAATTA
>NW_022204856.1:45000-62500 GCF_008831285.2 Nymphaea colorata | reverse complement strand
GAAGAAAAAGTATTCGATATGGTTAGAGCTGATCCGAATGATCAAAAAATGAGTAATCTTCAAATTGAAGAAATTAAGAAAAAGGTTCCTCGATGGTTATACAAACTGACTTCTGATTTGGATTTTGAAGAAGAGGAGGAGGAGGAGGAGGAAGAAGATGATCAGGAAGAATCCACAGAGGATCACGGGATTCGTTCAAGAAAAGCCAAACGTGTAGTAATTTATACTGACACTGATACCGATGAGGATACTAATATCATTAATACCAATGATAATATCATCAATACTACCACTGATAATATCATTAATACCAATGATAATATCAATAATACTACTGATAATATCAGTAATACCACCGATAGTAATCAAGAAAAAAATAGTGATGATCAAGTCGAAAAAGGTGATCAAAGAGGAAAAGGAAATGGTGATCAAGCCAAAAAGAAAAAGGGTGATCAAGCCAAAAATGGTGATCAAAGAGGAAAAGGAAATGGTGATCAAGCAGAAGAACATGAAATGGCCTTGATACGTTACTCGCAACAATCAGATTTTCGTCGTGATATAATCAAAGGGTCGATGCGGGCTCAAAGACGTAAAACAGTCACTTGGGAAATGTTTCAAACAGATGTACACTCCCCCTTTTTTTTGACAGAATAGACAAAACACCTTTGTTTTCTTTTGATATCTCAAGGATGATGAACCTCATTTTTAGGAATTGGATGGAGGAAAAAAGCCCAAAAATACAAACATCTGATTATGTGGGTGAAGGGGCAAAAGAGAAAGAGAAAATGGAGAAAGAACACGAAGAGGAGTATAAAAGAAAAGAGGATAAAAGACAGGAGGAGGAACGGATAGCAATAGCAGAAACTTGGGATAATATTATATTTGCTCAAGCAATAAGGAGTTCCATATTAGTAACCCACTCGATTCTTCGAAAATACATCATATTACCTTCATTGATAATAGTTAAAAATATTGGTCGTATGTTATTATTTCAATTCCCTGAGTGGTATGAAGATTTGACCGAATGGAGTAGGGAAATGCATGTCAAATGCACATATAATGGTGTTCAATTATCGGAAACAGAATTTCCAAAAGATTGGTTAACAGACGGTATTCAGATAAAAATCCTATTTCCTTTCTCTCTGAAACCTTGGCATAGAAAAAAGCTACGATCCCATCATAAGGATCTAAGAAAAAAACAAAAAAATTTCTGTTTTTTAACGATCTGGGGGATGGAAACAGAAGTCCCCTTTGGCTCTCCCCGAAAAAAACCTTTCTTTTTTGAACCCATTAATAAAACACTCGAAAAAAAAATTAGAAAAGTCAAAAAGACAGGTTTTTTCTTTCTAAGAATTATAAAAGACAACATAAAAGGTTTTCTAAAGATTCTCAACGAAAAAATAAGATGGATTATCAAAATAGTTCTATTTATAAAAAGAAAAGTGAAGAAACTCTTTTTCTTAGTGACGCGAGTCT
Source organism: Nymphaea colorata (assembly GCF_008831285.2). Taxonomy (NCBI): domain Eukaryota; kingdom Viridiplantae; phylum Streptophyta; class Magnoliopsida; order Nymphaeales; family Nymphaeaceae; genus Nymphaea; species Nymphaea colorata. The sequence continues at coordinate 61,024 of NW_022204856.1, read as the reverse complement.
ATGACCCAAGTCAAAATGAAGAACCAAGTCAAAATGAGAAAGATTCCAAAAAAATCATCCATGAATCACCCATTATAATTGTATCCGGAGATTGGACAAATGATTCACTGATAGAAAGAAAAATTAATGATCTGGCTGATAAGACAACCAAAATCTGGGATCAAGTAGAAAAGATTAGAAAAGACAAGAAAAAAAAACCTCTAACTCCAGATATTGAGGATATAGATATTAGTACTAACAAGGGAAATTTTAGTAATAAAAGAACCGAATCACGGAAACATATTTTTCAAATATCTAAAAAAAGAAGAAGTGCCCCATTAATCTCTAAATGGAACTCTTTTATGAAATCTTTCATTGAAAGAATATACATGGGTATCCTTCTATGTATCACTAACATTTACAGGATCAATGCACAATTTTTTCTTGACTCAACAAAAAATACTTTAAATGGATACACTTACAATGACGAAATAAAGGAAAAGGATACTAATGAAACGAATCCAAATATAATTCCCTTCATTTCGACTGTAAAATCTCTTTCTACTTATACTACTAATATAAGTAGTGATAGTAATTCACCGATTTACTGCGACTTATCTTCTTTGTCTCAAGCCTATGTGTTTTACAAATTATTGCAAACCCAAGTTAGTAACAAATATAAGTCAGAATCCATATTTCATTACTACAGAACATATCCTTTTATTAAGGATAGAATAAAAGACTATTTCCATGACTATTTCCATACACGAGGAATATTTGATTCAGAATCAAAACACAAGAAACTGCGGAATTCTGGAATGAGTGAATGGAAAAACTGGTTAAAGAGCCATTATCAATACAATTTCTCCCATGACAAATGGTCTAGATTAGCACCTCTAAAATGGAGAAAGAAAGTCAATCAGCATTTTACGATTAAAAATAACGACTCACCAAAATTGGGTTCATATGAAGAAAAAGACCAATTAATTCATTCCGGTAAAAAGGATTATTATAAATATAAATTGGACTTATTGAAGAGTCCGAGTTGCGAAAAAAAAATTAAAAAACACTACAGATATGATCTTTTATCATATAAATATCTTAATTATGAAGATGTGAAAGACTCCAATATTTATGGATCACCATTACAAGTAAACAGGCACGGAGAGATTTCTAATTACAATACACATAAATACAAATCGTTTTATGCTACAACTATAAATGATAGCCTAGAAGATAAATATACAATTGATAGGGATCCAAATCTAGATAGAAAATATTTGGAATTGAGAATCACCAATTTTTACCCTAGAAACAATATTGAAACTAGGACTAGTACGGGTATCAGAACTTTCATTAATAAAAAAAAGAAAACTACTAAGACTGGGACCAATAAGAAAGATATTCTTTATCTTTATATCAGAATTCATCAAGAAATCCAAACAAAGCAAAAAGAGTTATTTTTTGATTGGATGGGAATGAATGAACAAATGTTAGATCATACTATATCGAATCTGCGCCCTTGGTTCTTACCAGAATTTGTGCCGCTTTACGATCGATATAAGACTAATCCGTGGATCATACCAATCAAATTGCTTCTATTTGATTTTCATGGAAACAAAACAAGCGATCTTTATATAGATCCAAAGGTGGAATCTAATCAAAAAGAAAGATTTAATCCAAAACCAAAAGTAGAATCTAATCAAAAGGGATATCTTGAATTAGAGAATGGGAACCGGGACGAGAAAGAACGACAGCACCAAGGAAATCTTATATCTGATATAAGAAACCAAAAAAAAGATGTTGGAGCAAATTCCGCGGGTTCAGATATTAAGAAACGCAGAAAGAAAAAGAAATTCAAGAGCAAGAAGGAAGCGGAACTAGACTTATTTTTGAAAAAATATTTTCTTTTTCAACTCCGATGGGGTGATTCTTTCAATCAAAGAATGACCAATAATATCAAGGTATATTGTCTACTGCTTAGACTTATGAATCCGAATGAAATTGCTATATCCTCTATTCAAAGAGGAGAAATGGGTCTAGATGTAATGCTGATTAATAAGGATTTGTCTCTTCCAGAATTGATAAAAAGGGGAATATTTATTGTTGAACCGGTTCGTTTGTCTATCAAATGGGATGGAATTTCGATTATGTATCAAACCATAGCTATTTCATTGACCCATAAGGTTCAGTACCAAACTAATCGAGGATACCAGGTAAAAAAACATATTGATAAGAATGACTTGAATGGCTCGATTGCACGACACGGAGGAGTGCGTGTGAATGGGGACAATAATAATTATGATTTGCTTGTTCCTGAACATATTTTATCTCCTAGCCATCGTAGAGAATTGAGAATTATAAGCCGTTTCAATTACCGAAATAGGAACCTTGTGAATAAGAATCCAGTATTTTGCAATAGAGCTAAGACTAATGCGCAGGGGTTTGAGAAATTTGTAAATAGGGATAAGCATTTTGATACAGATACAAATAACTCTCTAAAATGGAAAGTGTTTCTTTGGCCCACTCATCGATTAGAAGATTTAGCCTGTATGAATCGTTATTGGTTTGATACCAATAATGGGAGTCGTTTCAGTATGTCAAGGATCCATATGTATAAGCAATTTGGAATTCGCTGATGTTACAATCAATTTCCCTCTTTATCACGCGCCTGGTATATGAGAACATGCAAATAAATACATACCTTATGTTAGACTCTGATACACAAGATTCAGTCAGTTAGACTCTGATACACAAGATTCAGTCAGTTAGACTCTGATACACAAGATTCAGTCACATATCAATTGGACCTAGGAATGAATCGACAGAATCTTTTTAGGTCCCTTTCCCTTTCATTCTGTTTCGTGAGCCCAGGAATATACCATCCCTTTGTATCTGAATAAATTTATTGTTATTATTTATTCATATTCATTTTGATTTGTTTGATAGAAAAAAGAGTAATATATGAATCAATCCAGATTATTGTGTACACCAGAACAAAATAAATGGTATTATTATTCTTGATTGGGAAGATTTATATCCGTGGGAACAAAAAGAAAAAAAGAGAAGAATTTATTTGTATGGTAAAGAATTCGCCCATATCCGTTATTCCACAAGAAGAAAAAAGGGGTTCTGTTGAATTCCAAGTATTTAATTTTACCAATAAGATAGAGAGACTTACTTCACATTTGAAACTGCACAGAAGAGACTATTTATCTCAGAGGGGTCTGCGGAAAATTCTGGGGAAACGCCAACGACTGCTGGTTTATTTATCAAAGAAAAATCGAGTGCGTTATAGGGAATTAATTGGTCAATTGGGTATTCGAGAACCAAAAACTGGTTAGTTTGGAAATTCGTTTGAGTTATTCGGTTCATTAGATCTTGAATTTGGATGAACCTCGTTTCATTTTCAGGAATTCATGGAATAATGAATTGGGATCGGAGAAATGGAATAATGAATTGGAATCGGAGAATAAAAACATATGACTGTACCAGACGCAAGAAAAGACCTCCTCGTGGTCAATATGGGTCCTCACCACCCGTCAATGCATGGTGTTCTTCGACTCATTGTTACTCTAGATGGCGAAGATGTTATCGACTGTGAACCCATATTGGGTTATTTACACAGAGGAATGGAAAAAATTGCGGAAAACCGAACAATTATACAATATCTACCTTATGTAACACGTTGGGATTATTTAGCTACTATGTTCACGGAGGCAATAACCGTTAATGCACCTGAGGAATTGGGAAATATTCAAGTACCTAAAAGAGCCAGCTATATTAGGGTAATTATGCTGGAGTTGAGTCGTATAGCTTCGCATTTGTTATGGCTTGGACCTTTTATGGCCGATATCGGTGCGCAGACTCCTTTCTTCTATATTTTCAGAGAGAGGGAATTGTTATATGATCTATTCGAAGCTGCCACAGGTATGCGAATGATGCATAATTATTTCCGTATCGGGGGGGTAGCTGCTGATTTACCTCATGGCTGGATAGATAAATGTTTAGATTTCTGCGATTATTTTTTAACGGGAGTTGTTGAATATCAAAAGCTTATTACGCGCAATCCCATCTTTTTGGAACGAGTTGAAGGGGTAGGTTTTATTGGGGGAGAGGAAGCCATAAATTGGGGTTTATCAGGACCAATGCTACGAGCTTCCGGAATCCAATGGGACCTTCGTAAAGTCGATCGGTATGAGTGTTATGATGAATTCGATTGGGAAGTCCAATGGCAAAAAGAAGGAGACTCATTAGCTCGTTATTTAGTAAGAATTGGCGAAATGACGGAATCCATCAAAATTATTCAACAGGCTCTGGAAGGAATTCCGGGGGACCTTATGAAAATTTAGAATTCCGACGCTTTGCTGGAACAAAAGATTCAGAATTGAACGACTTTGAATATCGATTCATTAGTAAAAAGCCTTCTCCCAGTTTTGAATTGTCAAAACAAGAACTTTATGTGAGAGTAGAAGCCCCAAAGGGAGAATTAGGTATTTTTCTGATAGGAGATAATAGTGTTTTTCCTTGGAGATGGAAAATACGTCCACCCGGTTTCATCAATTTGCAAATTCTTCCTCAGCTAGTTAAAAGAATGAAATTGGCTGATATTATGACAATACTAGGTAGTATAGATATCATTATGGGAGAAGTTGATCGTTGAAATGATAATTGAAGAAGCACAAGCTATCAATTCTTTTTTCAGATCGGAATCCTCAAAAGAGGCCTATGGGCTCATATGGTTACTTGTACCTATTGTTACTCTTGTATTGGGAATCACAATAGGGGTATTAGTAATTGTGTGGCTAGAAAGAAAAATATCTGCAGGGATACAACGACGAATTGGTCCTGAGTATGCCGGCCCCCTGGGCATTCTTCAAGCTCTAGCGGATGGGGTCAAACTACTTTTCAAAGAAGATCTTCTTCCATCTAGAGGAGATATTCGTTTATTTAGTGTCGGCCCATCCGTAGCGGTCGTATCAATTCTACTGAGTTATTCAGTAATTCCCTTTGGCCATCACCTTGTACTAACCGATCTCAGTATAGGTGTTTCTCTATGGATCGCTATTTCAAGTATTGCCCCTATCGGACTTCTTATGTCCGGATATGGATCAAATAATAAATATTCCTTTTCAGGTGGTTTACGAGCTGCTGCTCAATCTATAAGTTATGAAATACCGTTAACTCCATGTGTGTTATCAATATCTCTACGTGTGATTCGTTGGAATACGCACTCCTACCTCTTTCTTTGCTTTTTCTAGGAAAGAAGTTGGTTGATTGAATATATAGATAGAACTCTTTTTTATTCATCACTGGGATCTATGAACTAAACCAGATAGTTATATGAGTGAAACAAAACTGCTTATGAATTCGCAGTAAGAAGATCGAGTCTCATTACCTACGTACGAGAGTAAAGTGGAGCTAAACATAAGCAGCGGAAGCTGTTTACCCCAAGTATCGATTAGCCATCAGGACTTGAAGCGGGCGCAAAAGATCAACTGTATGGAATTTTTACTCTTGTATTTATTACCATACCGAGGATCCACCAAAACTGAGTGGACGGTTAGGAACACCAAGGTACACAAAAGATTAGTAATGGAGATAATGTAACGTATCCAAACGGATATTTTGACATTACATAAAAGGAGTCATAATGAGGGCTTGAAGTTGGTAGAAATGATCAAAAAGTACTTCCCCGTGATCCCGATCCAGAGTATAGCTCCTATCCACTGATTTAAAAATAACTATCAGGAACGAAGTAATCCTTTATTTATATAGTATAGTCCTTCTGAGAAAGAAGAGAAGAACAGGAAGGAAAAATGGATTGACTATTTATTGTATCTTATGGAAAGATCGAGTTAAGTTATTACTGAACAAGAAACTCAGCAAAAAGAATAAAGGATGAGATGGATTCAGAAGTGTACTTTTTATTTGTTATTATCTTATCGCGGACAGAATCCCACTGGTCTAGTTCACTTATGAGCATTTTGATTCATCTTTCTTTTTTCCTATGGTATGCCGATGTAATACCGAAGCATACCTTAGATTTATTCGTGACCATTGAGGAGCCGTATGAAGCTGAGGTCTCATGTACGGTTCTGGAATAGAGATGGGAACAGTGATGTTATCATCGACTATGATTATCTAACAGTTCAAGTACGGTTGATATAGTTGAGGCGCAGTCAAAATATGGTTTTTGGGGGTGGAATCTTTGGCGTCAACCTATAGGGTTCATAGTTTTTATAATTTCTTCACTAGCAGAATGCGAGAGATTGCCCTTTGATTTACCGGAAGCCGAGGAGGAATTAGTAGCAGGTTATCAAACTGAATATTCAGGTATCAAATTTGGTTTATTTTATGTTGCTTCTTACCTCAATTTACTAGTTTCTTCATTATTCGTAACAGTTCTGTACTTGGGAGGGTGGAATCTTCCTATTCCATATATACCAATTACTGAACTTTTCGAAATAAATAAAACTAGTGAAGTCTTTGGAACAACAATTAGTCTCCTCATTACATTAGCTAAAGCTTATTTGTTCCTGTTCATTCCTATCTCAACAAGATGGACTTTACCTAGGCTGAGAATGGATCAACTATTAAATCTTGGGTGGAAATCTCTTTTACCTATTGCTCTCGGTAATCTATTATTGACAACTTCTTCCCAACTTGTTTCGCTATAACAGAATAGGATATTCCAGATTCTTATCCTCTCTCAAGCAAGAGAAAGAAACATCAAATTATTCATGGATATTCACGATATATGTTTCCTATGGTGACTGGGTTCATGAATTATGGTCAACAGACAGTACGAGCTGCAAGATACATTGGTCAAAGTTTCATGATTACCTTATCTCACGCAAATCGTTTACCTGTAACTATTCAATATCCTTATGAAAAATCGATCACATCAGAGCGTTTCCGTGGGCGAATCCACTTTGAATTTGATAAATGCATTGCTTGTGAAGTATGTGTTCGCGTATGTCCGATAGATCTACCTGTTGTTGATTGGCGATTAGAAACAGATATTAGAAAGAAACGATTGCTTAATTATAGTATTGATTTCGGAATCTGTATATTTTGTGGTAATTGCGTGGAGTATTGCCCCACAAACTGTTTATCAATGACTGAAGAATATGAACTTTCCACCTACGATCGTCACGAATTAAATTATAATCAAATTGCTTTGGGTCGGTTACCAATGTCTGTAATTGGAGATTACACAGTTCGAACAATTATGAACTCAACTCCAATAAAAATATCTATGGAGAAACCCCTTGATTCAAGAACGATTACCAATTAAATTAAAAATAAGACTAAGTTTTGATCAAAAGTAGGTAAGTTTCTTTCATGTCAGACAAAGAATAACTAGATTTGTGAGGATTATAACTACTTTTTGAATATATAAATATATATAGCCATTATAGCCATAGCCCTTATTTGTTTAATTAAAAATATGAAATTACGAACTCTGTTTCGACTAAAGACAAAAGCAAGATTGGCCCGTTCAATTGATTAACTCAATCTACATAAACCCACACCACGCTGGGGTAAGAACTATTAGATATAAAAAAGGGTAACCCACTTTTTCCCGACCAGTAAGATCATGAGATATTTTGACTTATTTATCGCTTATTTAACACATAATGGATTTACCTGCGCCAATACATGATATTCTTTTAGTATCTCTGGGATCAGGTCTTATAGTAGGAGGTCTAGGAGTGGTATTACTTACCAATCCAATTTATTCTGCCTTTTCCTTGGGATTGGTTCTTGTTTGTATATCTTTATTTTATATTCCATCGAACTCTTATTTTGTAGCTGCTGCGCAGCTACTTATTTACGTGGGAGCCATAAATGTCTTAATCTTATTTGCTGTGATGTTTATGAATGGTTCAGAATATTACAATTCTTTTCATTTTTGGACTGTCGGAGATGGATTCACTTCGCTAGTTTGTACAAGTATTTTTTTTTCACTAATTGCTACTATCCCAAACACGTCATGGTACGGGATTATTTGGACTACAAGATCAAACCAGATCATAGAACAGGACCTGACAAGTAATGTTCAACAGATTGGGATTCATTTATCAACAGATTTTTATCTTCCATTTGAACTGATTTCTATAATCCTTTTAGTTTCCTTAGTGGGCGCAATTGCTATGGCTCGCCGGGAATAGATACTTAGAATTGGAAATAACAAACCAACCAAATAAAATAAAGCAACCTCCGTGTAATTGTTATCGCATCTATCTGTCCACCCTAAATTGGAATATTGTTCATGAGACATATTTCAAAGTTTTTGTTAGTTCGACGACCCATTTCAGTGTCTTTTTTGGTACTGTATTTCTTATATATATTATATGGATTGATAATTGAATTAGATTCAGTAGAATCTTCTCATTTAATTAATCGAATCAGTTGAATTGTTGTTTATATTGAAATGAATCGAGATTGACGAGGAGTTGGTCAATGATGCTCGAGCATGTACTTGTTTTGAGTGCCTATTTATTTTCTATTGGTATCTATGGATTGATCACAAGTCGAAACATGGTTAGAGCACTTATGTGTCTTGAACTTATACTGAATGCTGTTAATATGAATCTCATAACATTTTCTGATTTATTTGATAGTCGCCAATTAAAGGGAGACGTTTTCTCGATCTTTGTTATCGCTATTGCAGCCGCCGAAGCAGCTATTGGACCAGCTATTGTTTCTTCGATCTATCGTAACAGAAAATCAACTCGTATCAATCAATCAAATTTATTGAATAAATAAAAATAGTCGGTAGTCGGAACCTTTACTCAAATAAAATATATAAAGACATATACGTTATGTCACTCTGTAGAAGTAAATAGACACTCGACTCACGTTATGGATCAATGGATCATAAGCATGGATTAGGAATAAGAGTACAATAAATTTTATACGTTTTCTTTCTTTATTATATATAACTATAATTCATTTATAGATTAGCAAAACGTGTATTGACTGATATGACCATGTTTGATGAAAGATAAGAGATCAAAGTATCTTGGGCCTATCTCATGAACAGATCAGAAATAGATTTCTAACAAAACTTTATGGTCTAATCACCGATTCGTCTGGTGCCAAAATATTTAATCATTTACTAAAGCTACCAGACCGAAAATTTATGACGTTCCAAAAAAAATTAATAGATCTAATGTCACACTCAGTAAAGATTTATGATACATGTATAGGGTGTACCCAATGCGTACGAGCGTGTCCTACAGATGTCCTGGAAATGATACCCTGGGACGGATGTAAAGCTAAGCAAATTGCTTCCGCACCAAGAACGGAGGACTGTGTAGGTTGTAAGAGATGTGAATCTGCTTGTCCAACGGATTTCTTAAGTATACGGGTTTATTTATGGCATGAGACAACCCGTAGCATGGGTCTAGCTTATTAATACGTTACAAAAAACTCCCCTTGAATCCATTTGATTCCTCTTTACCGACAAAAACCCGTACTCGATAAATAAAAAATCCGAGCGCGGGTTTTTCTGGTCAAATCAAAGTGTATTTTGTCTTTACTATGAGTGATTTTTATTGGTTAACAATCATTGTTGTTTTGCCCATATCCGCGGGTTCCTTAATTGCTCTTTTCCCTCATAGAGGAAATAAGGTAGTTCGATGGTATACTATCTGTATCTGCTTATTTGAACTCCTTCTAACGACCTACGTATTCTGTTATCATTTTAAATTGGACGATCCATTAATCCAATTGGAAGAAGACTTTAACTGGATAAATATTTTTGATTTTCACTGGAGACTCGGAATCGACGGACTTTCTATAGGACCCATTTTATTGACAGGATTTATCACTACTTTAGCTACTTCAGCGGCTTGGCCAGTTACCCGAAATTCGCGATTGTTCCATTTCCTGATGTTAGCAATGTACAGTGGTCAAATAGGATCATTTTCTTCTCGAGACCTCTTACTTTTTTTCATCATGTGGGAATTAGAATTAATTCCTGTTTACCTACTTTTATCCATGTGGGGAGGAAAGAAACGTCTGTACTCAGCTACAAAGTTCATTTTGTACACTGCAGGAGGTTCCATTTTTCTCTTAATGGGAGTTCTAGGTATGGGTTTATATGGTTCCAATGAACCAACATTAAATTTTGAAACATTAGCTAATCAATCGTATCCCGTGGCATTGGAAATAATATTTTATTTGGGTTTCCTTATTGCTTATGCTGTCAAATCACCGATCATACCTTTACATACATGGTTGCCAGATACCCATGGAGAGGCGCATTACAGTACATGTATGCTTCTAGCTGGAATCTTATTAAAAATGGGAGCATACGGGTTGGTTCGGGTCAATATGGAATTATTACCCCACGCCCATTCCATATTTTCTCCTTGGTTGATGATAGTAGGGACTATTCAAATAATCTATGCAGCTTTAACTTCTCTTGGTCAACGCAATTTAAAAAAGAGAATAGCCTATTCTTCCGTATCTCATATGGGTTTCATAATAATAGGAATTAGTTCTATAACCGATGCGGGACTCAATGGAGCTATTTTACAAATCATCTCTCATGGATTTATTGGTGCTGCACTTTTTTTCCTGGCAGGAACAAGTTATGATAGAATACGTCTTCGTTATCTTAACGAAATGGGGGAATAGCTATACTAATGCCAAGAATCTTTACGATGTTCAGTAGCTTCTCAATGGCTTCTCTCGCATTACCAGGAATGAGTGGTTTTGTTGCAGAATTTGTGATATTTTTGGGAATAATTACTAGCCCAAAATACCTTGTAATGTCAAAATACTAATTACTTTTGTAATGGCAATTGGAATGATATTAACTCCTATTTATTCATTATCTATGTCACGCCAGATGTTCTATGGATACAGGTTATTCAATGTTCCCAAGTCTCACTTTGTGGATTCTGGACCACGAGAAATCTTTATTTTGATGTGTATCCTTTTACCTATAATAGGTATTGGTATTTATCCAGATTTCGTTCTTTCACTATCAGTTGACAAGGTAGAAACTATTCTATCTAATTACTTTCATGGGTAGCTTTCATGGATGGATTTTTTTATGGTTATGGGCAGCACAGAAGATCCAATCCAATAATCCTGCACTGCTGTTTACAAACAAATCAATCGTTGGCTAGACCAATCAAAAGGAAAAGAAGATTTTTCCTTCTATCAAGTCAAAAATGCAATTAAATGAAGGAAATTGTAATCAGAAATATCTGTAGTTTTTATTATTTAACTACAGATATTTCTGATTACATATATATCTTTCACCTTATACATATAATGTATAAATGAGATAATAATATTATGGTTAATAATATTATGGTATATGAGAGGGGTATATGAGAATGAAAGGGTATGTGTACAATCTTTCTATGTATTCTGCAGTTTTTTTCTTCAATTAGATGTTTAATGTGAATGAACCATAACTATGTAGCCCTCTTCCTAATAGATTGACCCCAAAATAGCAGATCCAAATTATAAGAAATCCCATAGAAGCCACAATTGCTGAATTTGCACCTTGCAAACTTTTATTTGTTCTAGTATGTAAATAAATCGCGAATACGGTCCAAGTAATAAATGCCCAGGTTTCTTTGGGGTCCCAATTCCAATAAGATCCCCATGCCTCATTAGCCCATACTGCTCCTGAAAGAATACCTATAGTTAAAAGGGTAAAACCCAAGCCAATGACACGATAACTCCAAGAATCCAATCGCTGAGTCAATTGATACCTGTGATAATTTCTAAACGAAAAATTCACGTATTGGGTCTCATCAAAAGAAAATGAACTAATTAATAAATGATTGGTTTTACCGAAAATATCTATCTTTCTTCTAAACGTAATGACCAGGAGAGTTATGGATAATAATGATCCACATAAAAGAGCTGCATAGCTCAACAACATCATACTTACGTGCATCATTAACCAACGGGATTGGAGAGCAGGCACTAATATTGCGGATTGATGCATTTTAGTTAAAAGACCCGAAGTGGCAAAGCCTTGGGTTAAAATAGCGCTTGGGGCGGTTATTTTACTGAAAAAATTCTTATAGTTTCTAAAATATGGAACTATATGAATAAGGGAGAAACTCCATGAAAGGAACATTAATGATTCATATAGATCACTTAATGGTACATGTCCCGAATAAATCCAACGAGTAACTAATAATCCTGTTATACAGAAAAAAGTAGCTATCATGCCTTTTTCTGACGAATCACATAGTCCTACAATTTCATAGACCAAGGTCATCAGATGAGTAGGAATCACAATTGAAATGATCGAAAAAGATATGTGAGTTAATATATGTTCTAAAGTTGCAAATATCATAAACAATCATTTTTTGTTTTTATAGTTATAAAAAAAGGGAACCCTTCCTTAATTACCGAATGTAAATATGGTATCGAATTAAAGGATCCGTTGTGTCCTTTTTTGTTTTAGAGAATGCCGCCACTCGGACTCGAACCGAGATGCTCTAGCACTGCTTCCTAAGAACAGCGTGTCTACCGATTTCACCATGGCGGCTTGTTCGAAGTAATACTAACTCATGCATATTCAATCGTCGATATTGAGAGGTTCAATGCAATTGCAATAGATGATTATTGAATCAATCGAAGAATAGCCATTCAAGTCAATATTTGAAGGTTCCATAATTGTTACTAGCTTACCTTAAAGCTTAGTAATAGTGAATCGATGGGGAAAATAGTGAATCGATGGGGAAAATGGCAATCCCCATCTCGCAAATCATATAAAAATGCACTCTATTCACTATATTGAACCTTGTATCTTGCGTCTAATAACGCCCTTTAAAACACAAATAGTGCCATTTTGAGGGCCCAATATATGATACAGAATCATTAATTTATCCAATCATTGATTGATGTTGATTTAGATCATTTGAAGGGTTTCTTATCACATTATTATTTATTCTTTGCTTTTTTTATTTCATTTTTTTTGTCGTACAAAAAAACCTTTTGAATAACCGGTAGAAATGGATTTAGCTAAAGAAAAAGCTTTTACCGCTGCCCAATATCCCTTTCTCTTCCAAAAATTTCTACGAATATGCTTTTTTGATATAGAAGTACGTTTTTTTGGAACCGCCATGCAAAAATGAACTTTTCTAAGTTGAATGTGAAAGACATGTATTGTTCAAAATAGATCATTAATTCTTTCTATTCATATATCTATTATTTAGTTTATAGATTTTCTTCATAACATACAAATATGCGCATATAGCATATAATAGGGACTAAACTAAATTATTGCTAGGGACTCAAACTCAAGTTGGAGAATAAAAAGAAAGGAGATTCGATTCGCTAGGTATAACTCTCATAGAAAAAAATAGTTATCTTTTTTCTCTTTTTGAAGTATTCATTATCATTATTATTGCATACAATGAAAATCTCAGAAGAAAGAAAATTGTACTAATTGTTTCATATCTCCATTCATTAGGATCGATGGTATCAACTACCGATGAAATCGACCCCCGCAGATAAATAATATAAAAAGAAAAATAAATAAAATAAAAGGTTACAATTCCTATCTCAGTCTATTTCAAATAGACCATATATATAACCTACATATACCTACCGTCGTAATACATTTAATAACAATAACCAGAAATTAATTACCTACATGAGATAAAACAATAAGATTTTCTCTACCAATTGATCCCATTAAAGCATAGCGCCCCCACGATTCGAATAATACTTTTGTTCAATGATCCATTACTTGAACATTACTTGAACTTGATTAAGGCAATTTAAGTAACCTCTTACTTCACCTTCTTACTTCACCCATATGGGAGGTTACAAGTATCATAGAATTTCCCACAAGTTCTGGTGGAAGCCAATCAATCAGTTTCAAATTAAATTTAAATTAGTTAATGATTTTGGATAAAAGATCTTGTTGGGTTGAGTTATTTGCGGATCTCATGATCCATATCAAAAGCTAATAATTACTTCACCCCTAGTATTAAGCAATAATTTGCTTAATTATATCATTTGACCAATTCAATTGTAACTCCTTGGGTCAAATTTTAAATAGTCGAGGAAGAGCGAGATTAATAAAAAAGAATATTCTTTTCGTATCCTTATTTTGGTTTGTGTTAAAAAAAAAAATAAATAAGAACTGGTGATGAATGTGAATTGGGAACAATAATTAATATAATTAATTAGAAGAAAATAGAGGAAAAAGGTTTGATTTAATTTTATTATTATGGTTATGGAACGCACATATCAATATGCATGGATTATACCTTTCGTTCCGCTTCTAGTTACTATGTTAATAGGATTGGAACTCCTGCTTAATCCGACAGCAACAAAAAATATTCGTCGTATATGGGCTTTTCCCGCTGTTTTATTGTTAAGTATAGTTATGGTCTTTTCCACTAAGCTGGCGATCCAGCAAATCAATGGTAGCTCAATTTATGAATATCTATGGTCTTGGAGCATCACTAGTGATTTTTCCTTAGAATTCGGCTACTTGATTGATCCACTTACTTCTATTATGTCGATATTAATCACTACTGTTGGAATCCTGGTTCTTATCTATAGTGATAATTATATGTCTCATGACCGAGGATATTTGAGATTTTTTGCTTATATGAGTTTTTTCAATACAGCGATGCTGGGATTAGTTACTAGTCCCAATTTGATACAAATCCATATTTTTTGGGAACTAGTGGGAATGTGTTCCTATCTGTTAATAGGTTTTTGGTTTACCCGACCAATTGCAGCAAATGCCTGTCAAAAAGCGTTTGTGACCAATCGTGTGGGGGATTTTGGTTTATTATTAGGAATCCTAGGTTTTTATTTAATAACAGGTAGTTTCGAATTTCAGGATTTATTCGAAATATTCAATGATTCGATCATTAATAACAATGAGATGAATTCCTCATTTGCTACGCTTTGTGCCTTCTTATTATTCCTCGGTGCAGTTGCTAAATCTGCGCAATTCCCACTTCATGTATGGTTACCTGATGCTATGGAGGGACCCACTCCTATTTCGGCTCTGATACATGCGGCTACTATGGTAGCCGCAGGAATTTTTCTTGTAGCTCGGCTTCTTCCTCTTTTCATAGCCATACCTTACATAATGAATATCATATCTTTGATAGGTGTAATAACGGTACTATTAGGAGCTACCTTAGCTCTTGCTCAAAGAGATATTAAGAGAAGTTTAGCTTATTCCACGATGTCTCAATTGGGATACATTATGTTAGCTTTGGGTATAGGTTCTTATCGAGCCGCTTTATTCCATTTGATCACTCATGCTTATTCTAAAGCATTATTGTTTTTAGGGTCTGGATCAATCATTCATTCCATGGAACCCATTATTGGGTATTCTCCGACTAAGAGTCAGAACATGGTTCTTATGGGCGGTTTAACTAAATATATGCCAATTACAAAAACAACTTTTTTTTTAGGTACACTTTCTCTTTGTGGTATTCCACCCCTCGCTTGTTTTTGGTCCAAAGACGAAATTCTTAATGATAGTTGGTTGTATTCACCGATTTTTGCGATAATAGCTTTCTACACAGCAGGATTAACTGCATTTTATATGTTTCGTATGTATTTACTTACTTTCGAAGGGCATTTACGTAGTCATTTTCAAAATTACAGCGGACACACAAATAGTTCCTTCTATTCAATATCCATATGGGGGCAAGAAGGTTCCAAACCTGTTAGCAGCAATTTGCTTTTAACAACAAGGAATAATAATGACAAGTCCTCCTTTTCCAATTGCTCGTTTTCTAATACATATAAAATTGCCGGTTATGTAAGAACCATGCGATCATCTTTTAGTACTCATTTTTTCAAAAAAGACTCTCATACTTTACTATATCCGCATGAATCGGACAATACCATGTTATTTCCCCTGCTTATATTGGCCATATTTACTTTGTTCGTTGGATGCATAGGAATTAATTTCGGGCACGAAGTAATGGAGGTTGACATATTATCAAAATGGTTAACCCCATCGATGAAACTTTTCCATCAGAATTCAACTGATGAAGATTGGTATAAATTT